>NC_080164.1:66366998-66542317 GCF_950295315.1 Erinaceus europaeus
GGAACTCTGGTGGTGGGAACTGTGTGGAATTGTACCCATATTATTTTATAATCTTGTTAATCATTATTAAATCACTCATAAAATTTTTTTTAAAAGAAGAGAAAAAGTAGAAAGTCTTCTCAAACTGTCTTGGTCAGATTTTCTAAGAATGAGGCATCCCAAACACTAATTGTTGCCAAACACTAATGACTGCACTTTGTAAGTGCTTTTATTAACTCTACCCTCCCCCCAGTTAGATTTTTAAGCCCTCTTCCTCCTCACTCCATTTTCAGTACCACTTCCTTGACCCTGCAATCCCACACTCCTCTAACCTGAGCCTCCACCCCACGCATTCCACCGCAGTCTCCATAGCCTTCACCAAAGACCTCTTTCTTTTTTTTTTTTAGTACTATTTTTTTATTGGGGAATTAATGTTTTACATTCAGCAGTAAGTACAATAGTTTGTACATGCATAACATTCCCCAGATTCCCATATAACAATACAACCCCCACCTCTTTCTACTTCTGGAGTCTCATTTCACACTCTTCCTTCTGAGCTTTTTTTCCCCATTACAGGGGTGGGCGGGGGGCAGGTTCTGGGTGTAACTTCCTATCTGTGTATCTTAGGGAAGATTCTTTGACCCATCTGTCCTTAACTCTGCTAGGTCAGGTAGACCTTCCACACTCCCCGTTCTCTCTAAGAGATTCTCAGAAGGCAGCTGGCCATCCAGGTAGGCAGGGCTGAAACTCACAGCCCAGCCCCCCTCCCCCGCCCAGCTATTTCCTCACACCCCCAGTAATTGCCATCTCACACATCTCCATCATGGAAGTGGCCTGATCCAAATATCTTCTCTAATTTTAGGGTTATTTATATTTTACTCCTTCTGGCATCTTAACATCTCCACCTACTGATCACTGGGGTTCATCTATAGCCCAAAGGTTGAGATCTCAGTGAGAATGCTCTTTCAGGTTTCATTCTGGGGGTAATTCAAGTTCTTTGGATTGAAATTCAGTCCTCACATGCCATTATATGAGTCCCAGGATCCACTCAAGCACCTGATGCCCTGCTTGTCTAGAAGGATTTGGAATCCTCCCCATTGAAGGGCTGGGTGATGCTAGAGTTGGAGGATGAGGTGTGTGTACACCTGCATGTAGGCATGTGGTCCACTGACTTTTGTTCTCTCATTATTACTTTCCCTTTTTTTGTATTTTTATTAGTGATTTAATAATGATTTACAAAATTATAAGATAATAGGGGTATAATGCCATACTGTCCCCATCAAAAGAGTTCTGTGTCCCCATCTCCCTTCAATGGAAAGTGCAAGATAGTTCTCCCATGTTCACAAATAGGGGCTGACTTGGAGGCCAGGTAGTGGTGCACCTGGCTAAGCACACATATTACCAAGCACAAGGACTTCGTTTCAAACCGATGCTCCCTACCTGCTGAGAGTCCACATCACGAGCAGCGAAGCAGGTCTGCAAGTGTCTCTCTCTCTCCCCTCTCTCTATCTCCCCATCATCTCTCAAATTTCTCTCTGCTCTAATTTAAAAAGAGGGAGGGGGGAATTGGACACTGAGAGTAGTAGGTTCATAGTGCCAGCACCAAGCCCCAGCAATAACCCTGGTGGCAATAAAACAAAAACAAACAAGCAAAAAAAAAAATAGTGACTTTATTATTATTATTTTTTATTTCTTTATTGGGTGACTAATGGTTTACAGTTGACAGTGAAATATAATCGTTTGTGCATGCATAACATTTCTACATAACAATACAACCCATACTAGGTCCTCCTCTGCCATCTTGTTCCAGAGGGGCTGACTATATATATATATATGTCCTGCCTTCACTTCCTTCCTAAGTCACACCTACACTATCACTACTTCCATGTGTCCTTCCTTTCTCTTCTATTTTTCTTCCAGATAAAACAAACAGTGCCTGGCTTCCTCTGGTATTTTCCAGGTTCACTTCCCTTTCAGTGATGGTATAAAAACAAGGCTCCTGTTTACAAACACTTTGGGTCTTGGTGGAATGAAGGCTCAAAGCCTTCTGGATATCTTCCCCTATCAGTTACCCCTCTGGGAGTAATGACCAAATTTCTTTTTGAGGTGAAGAAGGTGGGAATTCTGGCTTCTGTGACTGCTTCTCTGCTGTCTTCCTTCTTTTTCCTCTGTTGTTTTTATATTTCAGGGAGAAACTATTTCTTTAATAAATATACCTATACTTGATTATAAAAATTCAGGACATATTTAATATTTTTAAAGATAAAGTATAAGTCTTTTGCCCAACCCTCCAGAATCACTTTTAAATAGTTTCTGTTTTTCAAGGAGGGCAAACTTCAAGTGCTGAAGTCAAACATATTCTCACATCACGTTTTAGTTTGATTTGTATTTGTAGCATGCTTTTCTCGAGTGGTTTTCTTTTTCCTGGGGTCTTAATTGAGTTTTCTCTCCCTTTGTTTCAAGAAGAAACATATGCTTTTTTCCCATCACATTGCTAAGTTCTTCCTGCTTCTTAATCGTTTTTAGTTGTTGAACTGAAATCATTTCCTTCTTAAATTCATTCTTTCGATCCTTTTAACTTCCTGTACTAATTCAGATTAACTGTTTTCTGGGCTTGCTACGTCACTACTATCTAAGCATCTATTTACACGCATTTTTCTTGGGTTATTTCCAAAAAGTGTATATCTTTTCCTAATTGTCAATTGTTGTTTCTACTTTTCTGTAGTTCATCTACAAGAAATACTTTTCCAAAAGTTCATAGCTGGTAAATTTATTGAACATTTACATATCTAGGTCTCTATTTTGTTTCAAGTTCAACCAGCAATTTGACAAGCCATAAAGTTTTACATATAAAATAACTTTCTTCAGAAATTCAAATGCATTGATCCAGTGTGTTCTAGGCCTTTGCCACTCAAAGTGTTGAAACCAGCAGCCTCTGTAGTACTTAGAAATTTGATTGAAATGCAGACTCCTAGGGCCCTCCCTCCCCCCAAAAGCTAGATTTGCACAAGATGCACAGGGATGTGCGCTATTGTAATCACCAGTGCAGCTAGAGGGCTGAGACCACTCTGACTTTGTTCCTTAGCGAAATAGTTAGGTCCTTTTCAAGCCAAGCTTCTTTCAAAGTGATCTGAAGTTCTCCATGCTATTTTTAGGTTCTGACCTTCCTCACTGGGTCTTGTCAATCTCAAGATTGTGCTTTTCTTCTGTTCTAGGAAATTTTCTTCTTGTATTGCTCTAGTTTGCCTGTCTTCCTGTGTTCCTGCTCTCTCAGGAATGTCACAGATTACTCACGGATTTTTTTTTTTTTTCCCTCCAGGGTTACTGCTGGAGCTTGGTGCCTGCACTATGAATCCACTGCTCCTGGTGGCCATTTTTTCCATTTTATTTGACAGAGCAGAAGGAAAATTGAGAGGTGAGGGAAAGACAGACACCTGCAGACCTGCTTCACCACTTGTGAAGTGATCCCCCTGCAGATGGGGAGCCGGGGACTCAAACCGGGATCCTTGCACAGGTCCTTATACTTCATACTATGTGTGTTTTACCTGGTGCAACACCTCCTGGCCCCACTCACATCTCTTAACCTTTCCCTTTTATCTCCCAACTGATCTTCATTCTGAGAAATTTTCTGAAATATATCCTTCAGTCCTTATATTGGATGTCTTAATATTGCAAATGTATAGCTTAAACTTACTATGATTTCTATGGCCTAATGCACTATGGTTCTCTAAATGTTCACTTTTATAGAAGGTTTTTCTTGCTTTGTAGATGTTAACACATCACATATTTTTAGAATACCTATTGGTTTTCATTTTTTCTAGGGCAAGTGGTTATGCTTGTTCCTTGTTTTTCACGTTCACTCCTTTAAGCGTCTGACCATACTTATTAGATAATAGTATGAAATTCTTGTTTATGTGTTTAAATGTGATGCTGGCACTGTGTAGAATATGTTATTATTTTAGAAAATGGATGTTGAAACTTTTAGGGATGAACTATCTTGATGCCTGCAGTTCATTTTCAGATAATTACATTTGCATCCATGCATCACAGCATTCACACACTCGATGTATATACACGTAGAGTGCCAAGAAGAGCAAATTTACAAGTGATCAGTCAAGTGTCAGCATTTGGAAGTGAACAAGCTACTCGAATGTTGCACTGGCCTTCTAGGTTTTCCTCTGAAATTTCTGTTTGAAAATTGTCATAGTAAAAATTGGAAATAATAAGAAAAATAATATCTGAATAATCATATGGAAATGCCCCAAGAATTTGAAATCCCGTAGGATTAAGCTTTTTTGTGGGAAATCAGATACCTAGTTGATACTTCTGCAAGTTAGACTATAGGTTATTTGCATATTTTGCATATCTGCTGTGAGCAGGATGATGAATAAAGTCTGCAGAACCTCTGACTGACATTCTTTAGGAAGTCTGCCAGAGTGGATTAATCAGGAAGGAACCCATCCCAATGTACTGCAAATGAAGCAGAAGAAAGTTATAATGGGATTTCATGGGTGTCTGTAATAATTGGATTTGGTGGAGGGTGTAATTAAATTTCACCAAGGGCCTATAACCTCTGCCCCAGGAAAATCATGAAAGGGTCAGAAGACCTTCCATCTTCTTTCAGTGGAAATAGGTAAAGCCTGCCAAAGCCCTAAAGGACAGCCTGTTCTGTCTCCACATCTCAGTCATGGGACAGCACCTCAATACCTTCAGAATAGCTGAGGAGTCTCACTGTAGAAAATACAAGAATACTGTGAAACTCACTGGCCAGTTTTTGCCCCTAGTCTCCTGAAATGTCTATCTCTACTCCAGTAAGTAGAATCAGAGTAGAATTCAGGCCAGAGAAGTGTAGCTTTCCCAATATGGGTAGTCTAACAGTCAGATGAACTAATGTCATTGTCTTGGTCACTTGTGGATGGATGTCAGGCCACCTAAGAACTCTTGTACAAAACAGGCTGTGTTAACTGATGGACTTCCTTTAGTTCGCTAACTGATGGCAAGCAGACAGGACTGGCTTATGCCAACACAAAGCAAGCAGGCTGACACGCCCTCACCACTTAGGGGTCTCAGGCTTTCATTCCAGAAGATCAAGTCCTCCTGGAATGACTGTCAAGCTTCCTTCCCAGGGCAGGTGTTCAAGGCTTTATCAGATGCTCTGACATGTGAGCCTAGAAGCCTGTTCTCAGGCAGCTCCTTATGGAAATGTCTGGCTCTCTGCCCAAATCCTTCTTCTGCTGTCTATCCAAGTGACTCAGCTTCTCCCCAGAGATATTCAAAAGGAACAAGTCCCACCTCCAGCTGAGTCTCCTTGGGCTAATGTCTCAATTCCATTCCATCTGCTTCCCATCCTCTAAAACATAATCAAAATTTCTGGATTTGTTCCTTTAAGTCTCCCCTTTCCCACTGTCAGTGCCCTTGGAGAGCTGTTTCCTTCTGTTTTTCCTGGTATTTCAAAAGAATTTAAAGAGAGGGGAGCAGCAATGTGAATTCTCACACCATTATCCTGAACAAAAGTCCTCCCTTTTGGTTTTTAGTTCTCTTATTTATGGCATAGTATCTAAGGTTCTTTCCATATAGCCTTGAAGCTGTTTCCCCACTCACCATCCCTTTTACTTTTCTTCTAGCAATACTATTGGAAAGGAGGGTTGCATCATTTTGTAGCAGCACTGAAGAGAAGAGTTAATACAGCAGACTGAAATTGCTATTCTTGGGATGGCATCCTTACAAGGATGGTCCTTGGTTGGCATCTGGGAATTTGGATTTGGAAGTTTCCATCACTTCCTGAATGAAAAGGAGAGAAGGGGCTTACTGCCCAAATTGCTTGTGCAAACAATATGGTTTGTGCTGAATACCTGGTTTCCTTGTAAAGTCTGGAAATTTGTTATGTTCTAGGCAGAAGGCACCTACATGACCCGCCCCACATATAAGTTTTGGATGTTGAGTCTCAAAGACTTCTTTTATTTTTAATTTCTTTATTGAGGAATTAATGCTTTACATTCAACAGTAAATACAATAGTTTGTACATGCATAGCATTTCTCAGTTTTCCATATAACAATACAAGAACCACTAGGTCCTCCGTCATCCTCAAAGGACTTCATTCTGCTGTCACCATTCACTACTAGAAGGATGAGGCATATTCTGTATGACTCCACCAGGAGAGGACTTGTAAAAGGCCATGGCTGATTTCTTTTGGATTTTTGCTGTAAGTGCCCTTTCCCTTTGCTCCTTTTACATTTTACTCATTTGCTACAACAGATCACAATCCTGAGTATGACTATATGCAAAATCTTAGGATTCTCTCAGAAAATTGTCAAATCTGAGGGTGATCATGGGGACCCCCGACACACACACACACACACACACACACACACACACACACACACACTGCTTATGAAAGCTTCGAGCTCTTACTCATGGCTCAATGTACTGCTTTTCCAGCCTATGTCTAGAAGATGTCTGGAAAGTTGACCAAAGACTGTCATCTGGCTTTAAGGTCTCTCTGGTGCCGCCTGTTCCAGCACACGGTGAGGCCTATAATCCTCGCCTTCGTTCTTCAGATTGATGGGTATGGAAGCTCTGACATAGGTCCTGACTGAACAGGTTCTCTGCCCCTTTGTAGCTGGTACACGTTCTTCTGAGCCTGTGGCTGGCCTCCCTCCAGTCCAGCATGTTCTCTGTGGTGCAGAATCCTCCCATTTCACTGCCCTAATTCCCATTTATATGGCAAAGAGCAAAGAGCCCACTCCACCCCATGCTTGCACTTCAGATCCTGGGTAGAAGTGGGGACCACTCCCATAACTAAATTAAGTGACTTTTTCCATAGTGGCTGCAAGATAGAGCTTGCAATTAAAGCACCCAACCACAACCTCAGGGTCAAGCAAGCAATGTTGAACCACATGCTTGAGCTTAAAATACACTCTCTAAGAGGAAGTTGTTGAAAAACCTCACACACTAGCTTGCCAGTTGAGGTGGGGAATGTGAACTGGTGCAACTTTCAGATTATGGAAAATTCCCAATTTTCTGTTCTGTTGAGGCTGCATGTGTCTGATGTGAATAATCCTTACTGTCTTTAGATTGTACAGCCTGTACGTCACCAAGATGTCCATCCCTCTCCCCTGCAGCGCACTGACCCCCTCCTCCACCCTCTCTAGAAACTTCAGTTCTGCTTCAGAGTCTTAGGCTTGTTTTTGTCTATCTTTGCTTCTTTGTCATGCTTTTTTTTTTTTTCAGATCCCACATGAGTTAGATCATTCTGCTTCTGACCTTCTCCTTCTGGTTCATTTCCCTCATCATGGCCCCCCCACCAGAGAGGTGATTTTTAAAAATTATGATAATTAGTGAAGAGACATACTAAAAAATGAGCCATTTTTATCCTAGCCCACATTAGGTAATAATATTTCCCTCCCTAAATTACTTACCTTACTAGAGACATCTTGAAAAGCAAAAATAACAAGGGATCAGGAAAAAGCCAACTCTAAGGACCACACAACATTTTAGTTTTCAAACTAAAATTAATTATATTACCAAATAGTATTTTTAAAATGTTGGCATTCCTCTTTAACTTAGCAAGCTTTTATTATAAAACATGTTCACCATAAATTTTTTCTTAATTATAACTCTTAAGTTTTTTTTCTTAAATATAACTTTTTTTCCACTATAAGAAATTATTTCCAGTGGTCCAAGAGGTGGCACAGTAAATACTGTTGGATACTAAAGCATGAGATTATGATTTAATCTCTGGAATCTCATGTGCTAGGTGATGCTCTGGCTCTCTCTCTCTCTCTCTGTTGTAAAATAAACAAAATAAATATTTTAATGAAATGAATATCACTAATAGATTGAACTGTTTTTCTAAATGTATCTGTGCTAATTCTGGTTATTTAATCCTGTGTAATCACATATATAAATCTGTATAACCATCACCACAGTCAAGAGACAAAGCATCTTTACCTTCAGGGATTTCCTATGCCACCTAATACTGATCTACCATCACTTTCTGTGATTTTGCCATTTTAAAAATTATATATATATATAATATATATATATATCACACACACACATATATATATGGAATCATGCAGCATAGGAACTTCTAGGGTTGATTTATTTTACTCAGCATCAAAGTTGTTGTGAGTAGCAATAGCTGTTTTTTATGGTTGTATAGAATTCCATGATGTAACCTTACTGGTTTGATGAACTATTCAACTGTTGAGGAATATCTAGGTTGCTTCCACTTTGGGGCTACTATGAATATAGTTTCCAGTTTGGGGCTATGAATATTCATGTGCATGTTTCTGTGTAGATATATGCCTTCATTTTTTTTTTTCTGAGAGCAAATGCCCAAGGTTTTACATTAAGCATGTGTTTGGTTTCTTTAACAAACTGCCATGTCTTTCTCTAACATGGCTGCAACATTTCATATAGTTAATAAGTTTTTTGAGTAATTTCGTTTCTCTGTTTCCTTGCCAAAATAATAACAAAACATTACTGTGGGGGGAGAGGTGGGGGCTGGGGCTTCATGCATATTCAGTTTCACCCTGTGGGTTGCTTTTTCATTAGACTAGAAGACACACCACAGAGCTTCTTCCAGTGCCATAGGAAGGGATGCATGGCAAAGTGCACACCATACAAAGTAAGCTATAACTCTACTATGGTGAGCACTTAGTGCGATCTCATTGTGGCTTGAGTTTGCAGCTCACTGATGGTCAATGATGTTGTGCAACTTTTTATGCTCACAGTTATTATTACTACATCCTCTTGAGCTAAATGACTTTTGTCCAGTTTTAAATAGAATTTTTAAAAAAATATTTGTTTATTTATTTATTCCCTTTTGTTGCCCTTGTTGTTTTTTTTTGTTCTAGTTATTATTGTTGCTGTTATTGATGTCATGGTTGCTGGATAGGACAGAGAGAAATGGAGAGAGGAGGGGAACACAAAGAGGGAGAAAGAAAGGCAGACACCTGCAGACCTGCTTCACCACCTGTAAAGCAACTCCCCTGGTAAAGCGACTCCCGTGCAAGTGGGGAGCCAGGGGCTCGAACCAGAATCCTTATGCGGTTCCTTGCACTTTGCGCCACCTGCGCTTAACCCACAGTGCTACCACCCAACTCCCAATAGGATTATTTTTTTACTGTTGAGTTTTGAGAGTTCTTAATATGTTCTAGCATCAAGTACTTTGCCAGGTGTGTAGCTTACAATTGTTTTCTCCCTGTCTTTAGATTGTCCTTTTACCCCCATTTCACAAAGAAAAAGGCTTTAATTTTTATCATCTAGTTTATCAGATTTTTATGTTATCACTTGTGCTTTTATGTCAAACCTAAGAATTTTTCCTATGACTGGTTCTCAATGATTTATCAAACTTATCCTTTTATTTGTATAGTTTTATGTTTATGGTTTATATCAAGGTCAATAAAGCCAATTTGGGTTAAAAATTCTATTATGTATGAGATTTCGGATAAGGTTTGTTTTATTGTCTAAGAATGAATAGCTATGAGGCCAGGTGATGTCACACCTGGTTAAGCACACATGCTACAATGTGCAAGGACCTGGGTTTGAGTCCCCAAGACTCCACCCACAGGGGGGAAGCTTTGTGAGTGGTGAAGCAGTGTTGCCGGTGTCTCTCTCCTTCTCTACCACACACTCCCCTCTCCATTTCTGGCTGTATCTATTCAATAAATAAATAAAGATAAAATGAAATTTTAAAAAGAATGCACAGCTATTCCAGTAGTAGATTCTTAAAAGTCTATCATTCATCCATTGAATTTGTGTAGCAACTTCATCAAAAATCCTTATATTGTCCTGGATCCATTTCTAGGTTTTCTGTCCCACTGTTCACATATCTATTCCTCTACACTATATTTAATATTGTAGCTTGAGCACAGTGCAGAGTGATTCCTGTACTTTTATTTTTCAGTTTAGTATAACCTCTTCCCACAATTTAAATTTTTCCATCCCTAGTGAAATATAATTGATATATGATGATGCAAAAGTTTAAGGCACAGAACAGGATGACTTGATACACTGTATGTTGCTGAATGGCTCCTACAATAAGTTAGCGATTCAATAATTGCACATAATTACATTTTATGCAAGTATGGGAACAGCATTAAAAACTCATTCTCTGAGAAACCTTCAAATTGTTGTCAATATTGTAAACACTAATTGCTATGCTATGCACTATATCCCTAGAATTTATTCATCTTAAAATTGAAAGTTTATACCCTTAACCAAAAAAATAAATAAATAAACCTCTATCTCCCAAAGTCTCTAGCCACTGGCAGTCACAAATCTACTCTCTCTTTCTGTGAGTTCAGATATGAGATTCTACATACAAGTGAGATCATTCCGTATTTGACTTTCTCAGTTTTATTTCAGTTAACTTAAATCCTCAAGGTCAACCAATGATATAAAAAGGTAACATAATTTCCTTCTTTTTAGCACTGAATAATCCAGCACACAACCATGTACACACATAATGACCCATTCACCAGTCTCTAAATAGGCTTTTTTTTTTTTAATATCTTGGGCATTGCGTACAATGCTGCAATGAACATAAGGATTAAGAGATTTCTTTCACAGCCTGCTTCCATTTCCATATTACAAATATGCAGAAGTGGGATTAGGATCATTTGGTGGTATTTATCTATGTATTTTTTAAATTTCTTATAAACCTCTATGTTGGTTTTAAGTGCCCTTGTCTTGTTCGTCATCATGTTTGTTGGCTAGTCCTGTTTTATACTTTCTGGTTTGTATTCTGTTGTTGCACCTCATTAGATCCACTGACACCAGGAATGCGGGGAATGTCGAGCAGGGACTAATCTGACTCATACCTCAGATTTAGTCTCATTGACATCAGCTAAGGATATGAACTCAACTCTCCACTTGAAACTGCTGACACTGGGATAGAGGGCTGCAACATGCTGATGATCTCCACCTTACATCACTTCACTGGGTTTTATTGCTACTGAGTATGGGATAGGGCTTTGCTTGCCAAAAGGCCCTTCTGACATCGTGAATGGCACTACATGTTCCATGTGCTTTCATCAGGCAGAAAATGACAGATTAGCTCCTTACTTGACTCCATTAGCACCTGAGAATGGTTACACCTGCTATCTCCTATGCACTTCCTGGAAGTGGAAAACAAGTTCCTACCAGATCCTATTGAAATTGGGGTTTGGTAAGAAAGAGAGAGCACGCACGCCCACTGGGGGGGGGGGGGAGGGAGAAGGAGAGGGAGAGGGAGAGAGGGAAAGGAAGAGGTAGAGAGAGAGAGACAGAGAGGGAGAGGGAGAGAGAGAGAGGGAGAAAGAGAGAGAGAGAAGGTTATTTCTGTTTGTTTGGAGTGAATACTGCCTACAGAAAGTTTTCTGTTATTAAATGCAATTGAGTCATTATTTTCCCTGTCTCAGATTTGGTTAGGAGGAGGAGCAAGTTTTTCTTGGAAAGTGTTTTGTCTGTAAATGTTAAGAGATTCAGGGCACACATGCCCTATCCAGGACTTAGGAGTGACAGTATGTAAACCCAGGGAACTAACTGTCATTTCCTTGCTCAAATCTTAAGGTTCTTGATCAAGCTGCTTTCTTTCCCCTTTGTAGAGTCTTACACTTGTTTGCTATATTGTGTCCAGGCTGTCAATTTGCTAAAAGGGAGGCTCTGAGAGGAATTTAGCAGAACCAGAAGTGCCTAGTCTTCTTTTTTTAAAAACAGTTCATTGTAATCACTTTCTGTACACAATTTTGGATCGTAATACTCACTATATCATAACTTCTTAATTTTTGCAGTTAACACTTTTTTATATACAATTTTAAAGGTTATATAATTCTCGCGAAGTATCCAGAACACACTCACTTTCCCAACGCTGAAAAATTAGACTGCAACTATACTGAATTGATAATGTACGAATGAAAATGGTTGTGCCCTAAAGATTTTCCATATTAAATCAGAGTATCAGAAGTCTAGTCACATACCATCCACTAGTGACATGGAAGAGATCTTCTGTACTAACAACACTGGAACTTCAACACACTCCTATACATGAGCTGACTTGATACGGAAAAGTAAGTAGCGCTGCACTGTGCTGTTATGTGCCTTTCTTTGATCCTGAGTGAGCCTAATCAATTGGCCATCTTTTGTAAATTGCCTTTTCAGGTATTTTGCCTGTCCATCTTCTGGGGTCTTATATACTCTTTGGGAGTAGCTTTCCAACTAGAAAACTCTAATTCAATGTGTATTTTTTTTTTTTTTAAAAAGCAGTTTCTTATAGAAAAAAATATAACTCAACATCAAACAGCAGCTGGGAAAAAAATAATTTAATCCCCCGCTCAGCTGCTGCAAAAATCAAGTATCTAACAGGAAAACACCTGCCAGTTAAATAATGGTAAAGATAAGATATATGAAATATCTCAGATTTTTCTGATAACTCTTGATCTTGAAATTTATGCTGTTTAAGAAGAATAAACATTTCCTGAATCTTACCTGAAGCATAACAATATTGTCGCCTTCAAAGGTTACAAACACATCTGTGTCACATTTTAAGCCTGAGATTCGGTTTTCCATCATGTAACCCTATTGCAAAATAAATAAATAAATAAATAAATAAATAAATAAACAAACACATTTTAAATTTGCTATCCCATCATTACAAAGAACTAGCATTCTCATTGAAATCAAAGGCCAAAAAATTTGAAAAAAAAAGTTTTATTTCTATTTCTAGAATAACTAGTTTAAGAATTTTGATCTATCTCATTACTTCTTAGTACATAAGTACTACTTTGGGTGCTGGCCACAATAGTAGTCAAAACATGTGAAAACAGTTCTATCATATTTTCCCAAAATATTTTAACAAATTATGCTCTCATTTAAATGTTTTTTTAAACATGTTTTTTTTTTTTTTTCTAATGAGAGAGAACTAGAACACTGCTCAGCTCTAGTCTATGCTAATTCCAGGGACCAAACTAGGGACCAATGAGGCCGTGGATAAGCAAATTCTGTGCTCTAACAAGTTGATCTATCTCCCTTGCCCCAAACCTTATAAATTCAAAACTGTCAAAATAATAGCGATTGCACCATTTAGGAGAATGATGTTCCTGCAATCTTTTCTATTTCTGCAGATGTAAAATGCACAATTCTTTCTAAATCGGCAAGTATGCCTTTGATTCTTGGAGACAATATGAACAACTTAAGATGCCACCACTCTGCATCTTAATACTGAAAATACCTCATCACAAATTCAGATTCTAGATTTCAGCTAATTCCCCCAGCCTTCCTGAAATGCCTTGTTTAGTGGCAGTAGCCTGCTGCTAGTTTTCAGAGTGTGGGCAGTGTTTCTGCACACAAACTGAGAGAATCAGCTGCTCAGGAGAAAGCTGATCAGCCTCAGGCAAAACATGAAGAGAGCAAAGTTTGTCTTTGTTAGCCTGAGGCCCTTCCCCATCTGAAGGCCTCTGCATTCTCTTTATCCCAGCTCCTTGTTCTCCCCATTAAACCTCCAGAATCATCCATACTCTGAGTCCACTTTGACAAATCAATCCTGCCTAAATTATATCAGCACTCCTGCCGACTGTTTCTCCCAGAAGAATTTCATTTAGTACATTAGTTCTGACTAGAGAACGACACGTGTTAGCCCCAGTAAAGATGGTAAAGAAATTCAGCTACATAGAATTTGGGGAGGGTGGGGGAAAGGGATTGGTCACACAGTAGTGTTTCCTCACGGAACTATATACTCCAGTACCCAGAGAGTATTGGAGCTACGTACACTAATACCCAAGCACCCAAAATGCCCTAGGAAACCAACTTTCTTTCTGGGGGTTGGGGGAAAAAGGCCATTTGAGTCACAGAAGGCAACACTTCTAGGAGCCTCAATGCTTCCCCCCGCTTCCTGCCTTGAAAGTGTTTCCTTGCCCCTTCCTCATATCAGGGAGCTACTCTCTTCCCTGATCCAGCTTTCTGTCCCTTTTCCAGCCATGACATCACCTCCTCATACAATAACTTGGATACATCTGCATATCAGATTTCAGGCTCAAAGGGAAAAAAAAACTAGTATAGCTACAGGCCCTTTGAAATATAACTAAAATACGACTATAACTAAAATACGACTACTAGCTATCTACAAAATGGAGGGCTCTCCCCCCCCCCCCAACACTTCATCTGCACTATTCCAGCCTTTAGGTGCATGATTGGTCAACAATTTGTTTGGCTTTGTATGTTAACTCTCTTTTCAGCCACCAGGTTCCAGATGCCAGCAGGATGCTGACCAGACTTCCCTGGACAGACAACCCCACCAATGTGTCCTGGAGCTCCACTTCCTCAGAGACCCACCCCGCTAGGGAAAGAGAGAGGCAGGCTGGGAGTATGGATCGACCAGTCAACGCCCATGTTTATTGGAAGCAACTACAGAAGCCAGACCTTCCACCTTCTGCATCCCACAATGACCTTGAATCCATACTCGCAGAGGGATAAAGAACAGGAAAGCTATCAGGGGAAGGGATGGGATACGGAGATCTGCTGTTGGGAACTGTGTGGAGTTGTACCCCTCTTACCTATGGTTTTCTTAATGTCTCTGTTTTAAAATAAATCTTTAAAAATTTAAAAAAAAAGAAAGTGTTTCCTTGGTGCCACCCTGTTGTCCCTCATCTTAGTGCCAGAGCCGTCTAGGTAGGCCAATCAGATTGTCATCTACTACAGTTACAGAGGCCGTGGCATCTTCACATGTCTATAGGAATCCTTACTACTTAGATGGGGTAACTGGTGGTATTTATGGATAAGTTAATCAGTAACATTTCCAGCTTGGGGATATTCAAGCTCCCTGCTACCCCATAACCAGAGTAAAACTTGCCCCACTGATAAAACCACACAAAATCAGGTTCTGACTGAAAGTGATCACATTTCACAGTGCTTTCCCCACAAGCCTAGAACTGACTCACTCTCACCATCCCACCATTTATCAACTACCCACCACAAGTCAAATACTCATTTATTCAATACTGCCCTGAATCCTCTTCATTCCCACAGCACTGTGAAGCAGGCACTGTTCCATTTTACAAATGAGGAAACTGAGTCGTGAAAGCTATGTTGGAATTTTCATAAGCAAATTCTCAAGTTCTGGTGTGGAAGAAATTATCACTAATTAATCATACCACCTCTATGTTAGGAACAAGCAGAGACAAGAGTCACAGATGCTAAGTGCTTCAGCTAATACGTCTGAAGAAGCAACATTTATTTTGAACACTTTTGGTGTTCCTGGAACAGCAGGGGATGGGATAACAAGTTTTCTGCTGTCTGATACTTGTAAACATGTTCACACCCTATCCTAGAAATCAAGGTTATAAAATAACCAGAAAGAGGGAGTCGGGTGGTAGCGCAGTGGGTTAAGCGCACGTGACGCAAAGCACAACGACCAGTGTAAGGATTCTGGTTCGAGCCTCTGGCTCCCCACCTGTAGGGGAGTCGCTTCACAAGCAGTGAAGCAGGTCTGTAGGTGTCTGTCTTTCTCTCCCCTCTCTGTCTTCCCCTCCTCTCTCCATTTCTCTCTGTCCTATCCAACAACGACATCAATAACAACAACAATAATAACTACAATAATAAAACAAGAGCAACAAAAGGGAATAAAAAATTTTTTAAAAAAGATAAAAGTAAAAAATATAAATAACCAGAAAGAAATAAGTCAAAGGGCAGCAAAATCAGTGAGTGAATACTATCAGTTTCTCAGAGAGCATCAGTGCAGGCCTATGAACATACCAATGTTCTCTCTTACAGTTCTTCATATTCATTGTGAATTATTACTCTTCTAGGTGGTGAAATTCAGCTTTCAGTATCTCTCCTAGTTTGAAAATTGACTAAAACCCAGCAGGGAAACAGCATAATGGCTATGCAAGTCTTTCATGCCTGGGGTTCTAAGATCAATCTCCAGCTCCTCAATAAGTGAGAGCTGAGCAGTGCTTTAGTACAAAGTAAGAAAAATTACTTGGATAGTGTGCTGTTTTGCCCATGTCCTTGACCCAGGTTCAAGTCTGACCCCCATTACATTGAAGGAAGCTGTGGTGTTATTTTCTCCTTCCTTCCTCTCTCTCTGTCTCTCTCTCTCTTTCTCTCTCTGTGTGTGTATCTCCTCTTTACCTTTTTGCTTCTATCTAAAAAAGAGAAAAAATAAACAGGAGAGAAAGGGAAAACTAAACTAAAAACTAAATAAAAACTAAAACCATGTGGCTCCTCTCCTGCTCTCCACAGCCCTGACAGAGCTGAGGTGACAAGGCTCACAGCCCTCACAGAACTTGTAGGCAACTGAAAATGAAACAGTAAAGAGAAAACCCAAAAAGTCAACCAAGGTCAAGGCAACACTCCCAATCTCCTGAAACTAACAGAGCCTTATTTATGACCTAATTTGTTTAGACTTAGGTCAAAGCGGTGCATCCTCATAAAAAAAAAAAAAAAACTAGATCTGTGGAATATCTAAGTTGACCCACTTGGAAATTAACTATTACATACTCTGTAGTCCATGTGGAGAAGTGTGTGTGTACAGAGAAAGGCACTGGGCTTGGAGACGTCACTGCATAGGGGACATCTTGCCATCTAATTTCTAAATATGTTGTTCTAAATATTAGTCCCTAATTTTTTGGAGACAAGTGGTTATAAGCAGTATTATTTAAAAATTATGAAATTTGGAATTGGGTAGTGGTGCATCTGGTAGAAGGCACACATTATGTGCAAAGATCCCAGGACCCCATCTGTGTTGGAGGAAGGGAGCTTCATAAGCAATGAAGCAGTGCTACAGGTATCTCTATTTCTCTCTACCTATCTTCCTTTTCCCTCTCAGTTTGTCTGTCTCTCTCTCTCTCAAAAAAAATAAATAAAAGATAAAAAAAAAATGTCTGCCAGTGGGTTCATCATGCAAACACGGAGTCCCAGAGATAACCCTGGCGGCAATGAAAACAAAATAAATTTAAAATGAAATTTTGGGGACTTTTATACTAAAAGTAATAAATAAGCATTACCCCAAACTCTAAAAAATAGAAAATATAACAAGTCATCCACAATCTCATGATGTGGGAGAAAAAGAACCCCCTTGCCCATCAGCACTCTGGGAAAGAAAAAGGCTTGGAGTAGGCACTAGAGCCCCCAAAGAGAGAAACAGGTATCAAGGGGAGATAGGTGGGAAGAAACCCAGAAACTAACAGAGCACATGTGAACAAAGGGATCTAAGAAGTGTTCAGGCAGGAGCAAAACTCTATGGGAAGGAAGACTGAGGGAAGTAAGAGAGCTGGATGGGGGGAGGGTGTGAGGGAGGAGACCATATATTAGTGCCACAGTCACCCAGAGCACGAATGGCATGTTGGGAGGCAGCTCTGAACTTTGTAGTCCAAGTCCCCCACATGCCAACATGTCCCTCTCACAGGCTCCATAAACCTGCACTCCAAGGTGTGTTGCAGAGGGGACAGTCAGGAGGCCACTGCCCCAGGTTAGTGCTCTGCTCTGTTAGCTGTGCTGCATGTTCTGCTCAAGACAGCAGCTCAGCTCCCCAACACCACTTAGGTGGAAAAGGCTGAGGCTCAGTGAGGTCCCGCCACTCTGTTCCAGATGCACAGCCCTGGAACTCCCCTGGGTTTTTACAGTGTGTTTCCTCCTTCGTCCCTGGTCTCCTGGGCTCTCTGCCTCATCCTACTCCTATCTCAGCCAGCTGTCCCCTCTGCAGGGAGGCAGACCCTGCTTCCTCCTTATAAAACAGCTTTCCCACCTACCACCTTCATAACATTTTCTTTTTGCTGTGATGTGTCAATGCTATGACCCACTTCTGAACAATGAATGCACTGCCTGACTCCACAGGGCACAGACAACACTTCAGTTACCCCAGACTTTCCAGGATGAAAGCAGGGCCTAAACCTTAGGGGACTGTAGTACCAGGTATTAGTGACTGACTGACTGACTGACTGACTGACTGACTGACTGACTGACTGACTGACTGACTAAATGAAATAGTCTTAGGGATAGGGTTGGAACTTTGAACCATTATACCCAAATACCTGTGTGCAGGCTTCTATTTTACAAGATGGACAGACAGCCAGTCAGACAGACAGAGACACAGCTGTGTGAGAGGTAAAGAGACAGATGAGCCGAGACACTGCATGCCTCTCAATCTTCCACCAGCCCTATCCTCACAGAACGTGCCTGGAGCATGAGCTGTGGTGGACAGAGGGTAAGGTTGCTCACATTCTGCTCCAGAATGCAAAGCCCAAGTGCAGTGGAGAGGGACAATGGCATGGACTGCAGAAAAAAGCCAGGGTCTCAGAGTCCATGCTGGGTGAAGGGCAGGAGAGGCACATGAGGAGAGAGGGTGAGGAAGCAGCAGAGGTCTAGAAAGCTGTGACCCAGGGCAACAGCAATCCCCGCTAAGGGGAGTGGGGAGCTGGGGGTGGGCTGACAGCCTTAGCGGTGTTCTTGAAAAGTGACAGAACGTAGTAAGGATGTACAGCTGCCACTGGAAGAAGGATGGGGCCCAACGTGATTATGTGCACCTCACTACCAGCTCCGGCAGCCCAGAAGCTGAATGCCACTGCCAGACTATGTCTGGGTATCCCTGACTTTCCAGGCAGGAGTCCCAAGCAGAGGTGACTAGAGCTCCTTCCAATAATGTAAGCCATGGATGCAGGAGGCAGCACAGCCTTTACTGAGCAGTACACATTTCCATGTGTAAGGACCTGGGTTTGAGCCGCCAGCACCACTTGGGAGCACCACAACACCAGGGGAAGCTTTATGAGTGGTGGAGCACTCTAGAGTAACAAAGAAAGAGAGAGGACTTGTGGTCCAGAAGGCACCACTTTCTCACAGGATAACTGGGTGCACACCATAGTGTGTGGAGGGTGAAGCATGAATTCTAAAGTTGAATGTCACCCCAGGTCCTAAAGGAAAACTGCTCCAGGAGATAACAGCCTAAGACATAGGATCCAGGGTGCATGCCAAGGCTGCTGCTCTGTGTCCAGGGCTCTAAAAGCCCTGCCATCTCTCTGGAGCGCTAATATGGTGCCATCCTCATTCCTCTAAGCTTGTTCTGAGGTCCATCGTGCAGTCTGCACTGTCCCCAAATCCCCAAATTCCCCTTCCCCTGGAACAGAGAAACTCTGTGTTTGAGGAGCTAGAAGGAACTCAGTAGAACAATTTCAGGATGAGGTGTCTGAAGAGTCTGTTCTTGCCATGGATAGAAAAGGCCCCTAAGTCTGCAGGGTAATATCCTAATGTCTCTTCTCTTCTTCATTAATTTTTACCTCCAGGGTTATCGCTGGGGTTTGGTGCTGGCACTATGCATCCATTTTTTCCTTACTTCCCCCCCCCCATTTTATTTGATAGGACAGAGAAATTGAGAGGGGAGGGAGGAATACAGAGGGAAAGAGAAAGATTGTGTTTCAGGTGGGGAGCAGGGGGCTCAAACCAGGTCCTTGTGTGGATCCTTGTGCATAGTACTGTGTCTGCTTAACTGGGTGCTCCACTGCCTGACTCCTCCATACTCCTTTCCAAAGTGCTTCCCTTGTAGAGCAAGTGATCTGAGAGACCTACTTCTACACAGCAGGAAGAGCATCCCAAGGTAATGGCTCTTTTTAAAAGAGTCTGGAATATTCTAAAAAAAAAAAAAGCCACAACTATATTCCATGTCCCCAACTCCTCCCCCTGCTGTGGGCTATTCTCCCCACTCCTGGAAGCAAGCCACTGGGCTCCTCTTTGGATTCTGCTTCATTTTTTGAAGTCTCATAGTTGTCTTAGCATAAACAGCCAAAGCAGCCCACTCAGCAGAAAGGCTGCACATCACACCCAATTCTTGGTTTCTTTAGCCATGTGAGAAACTGCGTGAAAGCTGAGGGATTCAGGGTCCCCCAAACACTTCCTGACATTATGTGGTCCTGATTAGATTGTGAGAAACTCTGAGTAGGTCCTCATGGGCCAGGCCAGTCAGGTCTCTCCACTGCCCATGCTTTGGGAGTCTTAGTGAGGTGTGGGCTAGACCCTTGCCATGCTTGTCCTTGTTAGGACACTCTCTACTGGCCTTTGGTGTATTTCAAAACTAAAAATTCACTTTAGGGGTTCTTAGAAAGTCACTGCAGAGAGTGTGCATGAGGTAAAGTGTGTGTGTGTGTGTGTGTGTGTGTGTGTGTGTGTGTGTGTGTGTGTGTGTGTGTGTATGTGTGTGTGTGTGTGTGTGTTTGTATTCAAAGATGACTGTTGGTGCTGGGTGGTGGTGCAACTGAATGAGCACATGTTATGATGTGCAAGGACCTGGGTTTGAGCCTCTGGTCCTCACCTGCAGGGGGAAAGCTTTGCAAGTGATAAAGCAGTGCTGCAGGTGTCTCTCTCCCTATCTATCCCCTCCTGCCCTCTCAATTCTGGCTCTAGCCAATAAACAAAGATAAATAAATTAAAGAAAAAAGATGACTTGTGTCTCCCAAAATTCTAGCCCCTCCTCCAAGGCTCCAGAATGTGAATGCATCTGGAGATAAGACTTATAATAAAGAGAAGGTGGGCTAAGGAGATAGTGGATTGGATCCGAGTGGTGGTGCACCTGGCTAAGCGTACATAATACTATACAGAAGGACCTGTGCAAGGACACAGGCTGCCCACCTGCAGGGGGATGCTCTACAAGCAGTGACACAGGTCTTCAGGTGTCTGTCTATCTTTATCTATCCTTCTCTGTCTCCCCATTCCCTCTCAATTTCTCTCTGTTCAGTCAAATAAAATAGGGTGGGAAGAAGACTGCTGAGAGGGGTGGATGTGTAGTTTCCATACCAAGCTCCAATGATAACCCTGAAGGAAAAAAAAAAAAAGAAAGAGAAGAAGAGATTATTGGATTGACCCTAATCCACTATACCCAGTGTCTTTATAACAAAAAGACAGTAGGACACAGAAACACTGGGAGGAGATGGCAGACACATGCCCAATGAAGAAAGGTGTCAGAAGAAACCAACTCTGTCAATAACTTGATTCTAGACGTCTAGACTCCAGAGTGCGGGAATGTTCTCCTCTATTGCTTAAGTCATTCAAACTTCATTATGGCTGCTCTAGCAAGCAGTGTGTACATGTGAGGTGCTGTCTCGCTTGCATAGTACCAGAAATAAACCACTTTGAGCTGCTTCTCTAATTCGAATGCATCTTTTGGAGAGAATGCCTCTCTAAGCTGGCATCTCAAGGCACTCAATTACACCTTACGTTTTTATTACAAAATCAAGTGCTGAAGTGCTTATTGCCATAATTTTTCTTCTCTCCATATAGAATTCCTAAATGGGGGCATTAATTCATACGTTTCTAGTTGGTAGGGTGAGGGGGCAGGAAGATGAGAAAACAGAAGGGAGTGAGGGAAGAAATAGGCTTCATCCAAAAAAAAAAGTGAATAATATTTTCCATTAGCTTACTTCACTCTTAATAAAAGAAAGAAAGAAAGAAAGAAAGAAAGAAAGAAAGAAAGAAAGACATGTGGAATAGATGGAGGCACTCTAAAGACCACACTGTCATGCCAGCAGAATCCCCAGGAGTACTGAGGGCCAGAACCCCTCTCCCCAAGGAAGAGCACATTGGTAGGCCTTCTGCCCTAGCTCTGCCTTCTGGGTTCCATCGAGCCTCTTAACAAGTAATTGTAAATGTCATTAAGGCTGTGTCCTGTTTCACTGAGAGCCCTACAAAACAGTATTTTATGGCTTAAACTTTGTACACTGAAAGTTTAATATTTTCCTGCTGTTTTTTTTATCATCACTGCTTTTTATTTCATTGTGTGATTACATTTAATAAATATATCAGAACAAATTAGAAACAGGCTCTTCTCCCCCACCCCCACCTCAAACCCTGCCTTTAAACAAATTGAGGTTAAATTTGGTTAACATGAAGAAGCAAAAACAGATGCAAACAGTCTTATCATTTGGGGAAGGGTCAACTGGGAACACAGAGACTGCCCCAGGAGTCTATCTAGGGAGCAGGGAGGGAAGCAGAGAGGTAAGGACTGTGTTAACAAACCAGAGTGTGCCCATTAGAGTGTGTGTGCACACAGCTGTTATCACACATGTAATAAATAGTATGTGTGAAATTCCCTGATCCCTTCTAGGTGACATTCTGTGAGCTGGATAGGGTCTTCTGACAGCCAGAATACAGGGCCCTACAAAGTGATGACAAGTTATGCAAGCCTGCCATGATACTTGGAGGTGGCCCTTGAGAGTGGGTGGGAGGGAAGTCATTCATATCCTGGGTCCTACCACTAAATGTATAGCACAGGAGCCATGCTGCCAGCACTGTTCCACATGCCATGAACCACAGGTACCTTCTTGGCTCAGGAGACAGACAGGTGCCTGTCAGACAAGATAAATAGGCCATTAAAAAATCCAATAAATGCCTAAAAAAGAAACTATCTGGATTCTGTGAGAAGATAGCACTAAAATCATCCTCTAACTTGAATGCCATGGTGTGTTTTCAGAGGACTTGTTTACCTTGGAACTGAAATAAGAGGAGTCAGCCAATCCAGGGACAGTAGAAAACTTATTGAGAGAGAGAGAGAGAGAGAGAGAGAGAGGAGTATTCAAACAGCCTGGGGCCATGAAGGGCAGGAGACACAGGACTGGAAAGAAAGCTGGGCTGGGGTGGGGGAGGGTGACTCAAAAATAAACTGGGAAAAGCTCACAGGGGTCAAGTCGCCCGGAGCCTGGAGCCTCAGTAGCCATCATCTTGGGGATTCATTTTGTTTACTTAGGTGCAACAGAGTCACAAATTATTTTAAGCCTTGGCATAAGATGACTTGTGATTTTTAAAAGATGGTTCTATGGACAGGATACATTTAGCTTATACTTGGAGATCTAAGATCACTGGGGGTGAGGCGGGGTGAGGTGGGTATGCTAATGGGGAAGGGTCAAGTGCCCTACAGTGAAGGGAGAGCACCTTTTAAGGAAGATAAGAAACATTTCCTCAATAATAATAATTTTAAAAGAACAAACATCAAACAGATTTATTTTTAAAGGATAATATTGTGTCTATGGAAAAAAATGGATGGAAATGGAGAAGAAATGAGTAAAGAAGTGAAAGACAACTACTGGATGGTTTTACCCTTGTGGAATATTGATAATTAAAGCAAATTAACTTGAAAATATTAATAATGATCACCTGGTGC
This sequence comes from Erinaceus europaeus, assembly GCF_950295315.1. Classification (NCBI taxonomy): domain Eukaryota; kingdom Metazoa; phylum Chordata; class Mammalia; order Eulipotyphla; family Erinaceidae; genus Erinaceus; species Erinaceus europaeus. The sequence continues at coordinate 66,390,101 of NC_080164.1, forward strand.
ATTGCACCGAAGTAAAAGACTCTTGGGGTGTGGGGGGGTAGGCCCTGGAACATGATGGCAGAGGAGAACCTAAGTGAGGGATTAGATTTTTATGTGGAAAAGTGAGAAATGTGACATACATATGTACACACTACTGTATTTTACTGTTGACTGTAAACCATTAATGTCCCCAATAAAGAAAAAATAATGATAATCACAGTAATCATAATAAACTGGCTTTTAGCTTCTATGAAAACTGTGGTGCTTCTCAGAGGCAATAGGGAAGAAGATGGGGGTCAAGAAAGAGGGTTCTCTGCCATAGTGACAGTGGAAGTTTGGTGGTGAATGTAGTGAGCAGTATACGTGCTTAAGCATACACCACACACACTCTCTCTCTCTCTCTCTGTTTCTCTCTCTCTCTCTCACTCAAGACTTCTGGGAGGTGTGGCCGTGGAATAACTGGGACCAAATCGCCTCTCCTCCCAAAACAACAAATACATACAACAAGAGACCCAACTGAAGTCATAATCTACAGCTGAAAGTTCTGTAGTCTCAGGTGGGTGCTTGCGTGTGGGTGGAGTAAAAAGGGGCGCGGGCGTGGGTTGAAGAATAGCAAAGTCAAATCAGAGCTCTGGGCAGTGCAGGCTCTGAGCTGCACCATTTTGGCAATTTCACTTTAAGCGCAGCAAGCAACACTGTTCCTAGAGCCAGAAGAAAAGAGACTTAGGGGCTGGGCGGTGGCACACTCGGTTAAGTGCGCATGACTCAAAGCTAAAGGATCCTGGTTCGAGTTCCTGGCTCCCCACCTGCAGGGAGGAAGCTTCACAAGCGATGAAGCAGGTCTGCAGGTGTCTTTCTCCCTCTTTGTCTCCTCCTCCTCTCTCAGTTTGTCTCTGTCCTATCTAATAAAATGGCCACCAGGATATTATATATATTATACAAAAAAAAAAAAAAAGAAAAAAGAAAGAAAAGAGACAGAGACTTAAAATCTCTCAATCTTTGACTCAGGGGTGGTTTAGCCTTCTGAATTTAAGGCAAGGATGCAACATAAAACAGGGCATTTGTGACCACAAGATAGCCCAAAGTAATGCCCCCCCCATACACCCCATCTCACCCACTGCAGATCATGCAAACAAGAGAAACCTAGAGATCACAACAGCACCACCTGCTGGCCATCAATAACCAGCACAAAAATGCACAAGTAGAAAAATAGAACAGCCAACTATGCTGTATCAACCAGATAGAAATGAAACAAGTAAATCCAAGGAATTACAGATTTAGAAAGACTCTCAGATATAGACTACAGAAAGGTTATTATGAGGACTCTCCCAATAATCTAAGCAAGAATTAAAAGAACATGTCACTATGGAATTAAAACACGTAAGAGAGGACCTTATAACAGAGTTCACTAATAATCTTCAAATCTTGAAAGAAGAACATAAGTCAGAACTCCAGGGAATAAAAGACACTCTAACTGCAATCCATGCCCAGGTTGAAGGCTTAGGAAGGAGATCCATACATTCAGAAGAAATAGTCTCCAATCTAGAAGATATGACCAGCCCACTCTTTTAATTCAAAGATGAGGGAGAGGAATGATTTAGAAAGACTGAATCAACTCTCTGTGAAATTAGACTCCATTAAAATATCAAATACAAGAGTGATATATTTATCTGAAGAGGAGGACAAGGCCAAAGGTACAGAGTCCATTTCCAGAGCAATTTTAGCTGAGAACTTCCCTCACTTAGGAAACCACCAGGACATTCTCATTCAAGAGGCAGAACGATCACCCAGATTTATAAATACAAAAAGACTGATGCCAAGGCACATTATTGTAAAACTATCAAAAGTCAATGACAAGGAAAATTCTACTGGCAGTTAGGGAAAGGAAAAAAGTTACATACAAAGGCAGAGCTATAAGACTTTCATCAGATTTCTCTTCATAAATTCTAGGGGCAAGGAGAGAGTGGAATAACATATTCAAAGTTCTAAAGGAGAAGGAATTCCAGCCATGAATATTGTATCCTACAAAATTATCCTTCAAATATGAGGGATAAATAAAGGTTTTCTAAAATATTCAAGAACTAAAGGAATTTGCCACAATCAACCCCACCTTAGAAGAACTACTGAACCGAGTCCCACAAGAAAGGAGGAAGCAAAGGAATACACATTCCAAACACCAAGTTGCAGATGCTACCATGATGCCAACCTGACTTCCCTGGACAGAGGACCTCACCAATGTACCCTGGAACCCCACCTCTCTTGAGCCCTGCCCCAGTAGGGAAAGATAGGGACAGGCTGGGGGTATGGATGGACTGTCAGTGCCCATGTCCATTGGAAAAGCAATTACAGAAACCAGATTTCCCACCTTCTGCACCCCATAATGATCCTGGGTCCATGCTCCCAGAGAGATAAAGAATAGGAAAGCTTCCAATGGAGGGGATGGGATATGGAACTCTGGTGGTGGGAAATGTTTGGAACTTCACCTGTCTTATTCTATGGTTTTGTTGATATTTTCTATTTTTTTAATTTTATAAATAAAGTAAGTAAAAAAAGAAAAGAAAGGAATAGAGGCTGGACCATAGAAAAAATGCTAAATATATATATATATATGTATATATATATAGAGAGAGAGAGAGAGAAAGATATAGATAGATGATAGATAGATATAGAAATAATGATCAACTTATATCTGTAACTGCTGTAGTTTCCAATGGAGGGAATGGTGACACAAAATTTTGGTGATGGTAATGGTGTGGAATTATACCCATGTTATCTCATAATTTTTTAAATCAGTAATAAATCACTAATAAAATTTTAAAAAGAAAGAAAGAAAGATTGAACATATCTGAATGCAAAGCCAAATGGTAGCACACACACATTATTGTGGTCAAGGGTCTGGGTTCAAGGCCCCTGTCTCCAGCTTGCAGGAGGGAAGCTTTAAAAGTATTGAAACAATGTTACAGTGTTACAGGCATCTCTTTCTCTCCCTCTCTACTCTTTCCCTCTCCATTTTTCTGTCTCCATTCAAAGTAAATAAATGTTTTTTAAAAAGCCTTAAAACCTATGTATTAAATAGCTGATGTATTAAAAATAAATAAATAAATATATCTGAATGCAGATCAGAGAGATAGTTCATAGGATAGAGACTTTGTCTTGCTTTACTTGAAGCCTGAGTTTGAGCCCTGGCACTACATGAGAGGAGCTATTTTACCAAAGGAAACTGGTGCTGTGGCCTCTCTCTCTCTCTCTCTCTCTCTGTCTCTCTCTCTCTCTCTGAATGAAAATGCAGTCTGGAACAGTGAAACTTCACCTGAATATATAGCTATGAATGCACAGTTAAGCTGACAGCAATACTCAGAAGCCAAACACAGTAAGAGACAATTCCAAAAAGGGTAGCAGGTTCATGTAAGAGCTATTGTAAACATATGGACACAAACCCAGCCCTCTGGCAAACCATGCCTACCACATATGTAACAGGAAGACTGGCTCTAACCCAAGAAGGCAATGAGGGAATTCACTAGTCTTAGCTCTGAGTGGAGGGGGAAAACATCTCCTTTTAGAATTTATGACATGGTCTGCATGCATATGGCTCTGGGGTTCCATGAGTCCTTGAGGCCCTTAGTAGGGATGGTGGGAAGATGAGGAAGGAGGCAATTTAAAGAACCTGGAGTCTACAGTCAGACAGTAGAATTAAATACATTCCTCACTTGCCTGAAAGACAATGTTCCAAAACACACAGATTCAAAAAAGTTAAACAACACTAGGGGACATAAACAATCAGCAAAATCAAATAAGAAACAACAATAGCAAGACTGGGGCAGTGGTGCACCTGGTAAAATGCTCTTGCAACCACACATGAGGACCTGAGTTTAAGTCCTCGGTCCCCACCTCCCACCTGCAGGAGGGTAGCTTCATGGATGGTGAAGCAGTGCTGCTGGTACCTTCCTCTATATACCGCCCCTTTCTCTCTCAATTTCTCTGTCTCTATCAAAAGGAGGAGGAGGAGGAGGAGGAGAAGGAGTATATAGAATAACAACAACAACAATAATAATAATAGCCACCAGGAGCCATTAATTTGTTGTGCAGGCACTGAGGCCTCCAGAAATAATCCTGGTGACAAGGGAAAACAAAACAAAACAAAATTCAGTATTGAAACTGTAAGAGCCATAGATATCTGAATTGGCAAATACATCTAGAAGGACATAAATATTAGAAATGGGACAAAATAACAGCCCACATTTTTCAAAACTGGAAAGCAAATTCATATATCCAAATGAACACAGACAGGAACTTTTTTTAAATTCATATTCAGACATGCTATAGTGAGGTCACAGGTTATCAAAAAAATAATAAATGACTGTAACAAGGAAGGGGCTCAGTGGGTGGAACATGCATGAGATCCTGTATTCAATTCCAGGAACTGTATAAAATTTATTCAATATATAAAAAGAGGCATAGAGAAAAAAAAAAGATTGCCCTGTAAAATTGCAATTAGATAATTTATCAGGAACAAAAGAATGTAGACTAATGGTAAAAATTTCAAAGCATCTAGAGTAAAAACCTGGCATTCCTGAATTATATACTTAACTGTGCTTAGGGGCTAGGTGGTGGCACATGTGGTTGAGTGCACACATTACCATATGCAAAGACCTGGGTTCAAGTCCTGTTCTCCACCTGCAGGGGGGAAGCTTCACAAGTGGTGAAGCATTGCTGCAGGTGTTCTATTTCTCTGCCCCTATCTCCTCTCCCTTCTCAATTTCTCTCTGCCCTACTGCCAGGCTAGCTTCACGGTCAGGAGACAGACACCCAGGGACTCGTGGCTGAGCTGGGAATGCAGTTCAATCTTTATTGATGAGTAGGGAGGCAGTTCAACAATCTAATCTCTTCTAATCTCTCTTCATTAGAAAGCCCCGTCTTTTATATCTCCTGAGGCGGAAGTGTCACGAAGAGGAAGTACATAGGATAGGGGGTGGGGAGAAGGAAAATAGCGCTGGAACCAGTGGGGATTAAACCAATGAAAACAATGATTATGTAAATAGACCACAATGTCAAGCAATGCAACAGAAGGAGTCTTAGAAGCAGAATTTCGAAGCAGACCAACAACCTACAAAATAAAAAAAAAAGAGAGAGAAAAAAAATTCACTGCTGAAAGCTGTGGATTTGTCTTGCAGGTACTGAGCCCCAGCTATAATCCTAGTGGAAGTAATTAAATAAAAATCACTTAACCTTCCAAAATTGAACACTAGATAAAGACACTCAGACAAGAAAAAATAGGGCTTATTGCAATTGATTTTATTCTGTCTAAAAGGATTACTTCAGAAGTAAAGAAAACTAAATAGATACAAGGAGTTGAAGGCAAAGAAACTGGCAAAAGATAGTCGTTCTAAAGAAATCTTGACTCCATAAATAATAAAGGGAGGGGGCAGATAGTATAATAGTTATGCAAAGAGACTCTCACGCATGAGGCTCCAAAGTCCCAGGTTCAATCTCCCACACCACCATAAACCAGAGCTGAGCAGTGCTCTGGTTATGAGAGAGAGAGAGAGAGAGAGAGAGAGAGAGAGAGAGAAGGAAAGAAAAGAGGAAGGGGGAAGAGGGAAGGGGGAAGGGAGGAAGGAGAAGGGGAAAGGGGAAGAAAAAAAAGAGAGAAGGGGAAAGAGGAAGGGGAAGGGGAGAAGGGGAAGGAAAAAAGGAAAGGGGGAAGGAGAAAAGGGAAAGGGGGAGGAGAAGGAGGAGAAGGGGAAGGAGAAGAAGGAGGACAACAGAAGTGGGCCAGGGAGACAGAGCAGCATTGTGGATTAGACTATCATGCTTGAGGCCCCAGAAGTCCCAGACTCAATCCCTGGCATCACTGAGTACAATTAGCTGAGTAGTGCTTAGGTCTCTCTTTTGCTATCTCTCTCTCTCTCTCTTTCTCTCTCTCTCTCTTCTCTACCAACATTTTTATCTCTCATCACTGAGAAGAGGAAAACGGAAGGTTGATGATGTAGAAAAAGATGACACCTTGTTGGTTGGTGAAACTGTACCCCTGAGATAACAGACGTGCCACACAACATTTCCTCAACAAAAAAACTTTTTAAAAAGTTTGGCTTCAGGCTGGGAGTATGGATCGACCTGTCAATGCCCATGTTCAGTGGGGAAGCAATTACAGAAGCCAGACCTTCCACCTTTCTGCATCCCACAATGACCTTGGGTCCATACTCCCAGAGGGTTAAAGAATAGGAAAGCTCTCAGGGAAGCGGATGGGATAGGGAGTTCTGGAGGTGGGAATTGTGTGGAGTTGCACCCTTCTTATCTTATGGTTTTGTCAATGTTTCCTTTTTATATATATTTTAAAAAGTTCAGCTACACTGGGGGGGATGGGATGGAACACAGTCTTTTGGTGGTGGGAATCATGTTTATGTACACTCCTATTAATTTGTAGACATATAAATCACTACTGAACTAATATGAGAAGGGAAAAATTTATTGGATGTCTCAAATTTTTTAATGCACAGACCATAGGCTGGGTCTTTGATATGTTGACTCTCTTAAAAGCCTAGACCAGGAAGAATAGAAGCAACCAGTGATACAACTATATACAAATAATGTCAAAGGACATAAATTATGGTGATGTTGTGTATGATACAGTAAATCCTAAGAAAGGTATTTTTCAAAGTTAACCAAATTTGCAAATAATATGATTACAGCAATAACTATCTATTGCCTTCTTAAATCCTAAGACAGTAGGAACCTCCCGTTTCCTCTATAGAGTCTCTATTTCCCCTAGTCCTGGAACCTCTAAGGTGGGGCTCACTTTTCTGTATGCTTCTCTCAATTCATACCAAATGATATTGCATCTGCTGATTTCAACCTAATCAATGCAACCACTACCACCTCAGTATGCTTCACTTCAGAGTGTGTCCAGAGACCTCAGGCATGGAATGTCAACCCTTCAACCTCATTACTCCTGGTGAAACCTTTCCTTTCTCATAGGATTCTCTAACTCTAATTCCATTCCAGGCGGTTCACTTCCTAACAAAGTCCCAAGACCTAGATATAGACCAGGTCCCATGAGATAGGGCATATGTTCACATGTATCCATAAATTAGGGAAAAATATATACCTGAAAACAAAAGTACACAATAGTCTACAGTGAGTCAGTATAAAGTTCCTAATGAAATAGTGTCTACTTAGACTTAGATACCCTCTTCATCTACATCCTATTACACTTCCCTCAGTCACTCCAAAGCTAACCTTATCAAAGCAAGGACTACAAAAACTGAATAAGAGCAAGAGACTGGCATACTTTATTGAAGACTCTTTAGTCACTATCAGGCCACCTCATCAGCTGGGGCCATATTTGGGGAGTCCTCAGATTCCCAGACATGATGGGCCTGGACCTCAAATAAATCTCTCTCCCCAATATTATCAGTTATCTCTATCAGGAACAACACAATAGATTGTGGGCCCCCATAGGACCTTGCCCTCAACATGGACCAACAATGGTAGAGAATGTTGCATCCTCTGAAGGGAGGATGGACAACAAACTCTATGTTCCACCCAAGGAAGATGGGTCTTGATATTGGGGCAGCTTGGAATGTTCCTACTCATGAGCACAGCATGTGAGCTCAGATCTGCAGGGATGCAGAGGTCACATAGGCTCCTAAGCTGAATATGGGCCCCAGATCACATCCAATCAATGGGATTTACAGTCAACAATATTTATACAACTTTCCCATATTTGGGAGCTACTCTCTTCCCTGATCCAGCTTTCTGGTGCATTTTCCAGGCATGACATCATCTCCTAGACAATAATTTGGATCTACCTGCATATCAGATTTCATGCTAAGAAACAAACAAAACTAGTATAGTCACGGGCCCTTTGGAATATAACTAAAATAGGCCTACTAGCTATCTACAAAACCGAGACCCCCCAACTCTTCATCTGCACTATTCCAGCCTTTAGGTTCATGATTAGTCAATAATTTGTTTGGCTTCATATGTTAACGCCCTTTTCAGCCACCAGGTTTCAGATGCTACCATGATGCCAACCAGACTTCCCTGGACAGACAATCCCACCAACGTGTCCTGGAGCCCCACTTCCCCAGAGACCCACCCCACTAGGGAAAGAGAGAGACAAGCTGGGAGTATGGATGGACCTGTCAACACTTATGTTCAGCATAGAAGCAATTACAGAAGCCAGACCTTCCACTTTCTGCATCCCACAATGACCTTGCATCCATATTCCCAGAGGGATAAAGAATAGGAAAGCTATTAGGGGAGGGGATGGGCTACAGAGTTCTGGTGGTGGGAATTGTGTGGAGTTATACCCCTCTTATCCTATGGTTTTGTCAATGTTTCCTTTTTATAAATAAAAAATTAAACAAATGAACAAAAACAGACATTCAGAATTTTTTTCCAAATCCTCAACAAATTCAAGGGGCAAACAAGTCATCATGGAAATTCAAACATACTCAGAACTGCTATGTAGAAACTCTTATTTCTCAAATAATGCTTAATACAACCAAAGCAGTATGCTAGGGGCCAAGTGACAGTCCACTCAGTGGAACAGACCCAAGTTCATGTTTCTAGTCCCTACCAGCAGGGTAGAAGCTTCATGGGTAATGAAACAGTAATCCAGGTCTCTCCTTCTCTCTTATCTCTCTCCTTCTCTATGTCTCTGTCTCTCATACTTAGTCAAATAATAAAAATAAATAAATAAATGGCTTCAGGGAGCAATGGAGTTGTTGTGGAGGCACCAAGTCCTATCATTAATCCTAGTGGAATAAAAATGTATGCCTTTAAATGCCAATAATAGAAAAGGGGAAATGGTGAAAATCAGTGAGATAACACACAAATAAACTTTTAAAAGATCAGAAAGATAAATCCAAAAAAGTAAAAAGAAGGTAAAAATTAATGCAACAAAAATACTAGGTACATTTTGGGAAGGATAAACAGAACCAAAAGTTCACTATTTGAAGAAAACCCCAAAAATAAATAAAGAGATAAGAGATGGAAAAGTAAATATTAGGGATGTCAGAGGGACCATAACTATAGCCTGACAGGGGTTAAATAGATGAAAAGATATTATAAACTTTATGACAAAACTTTAAAAACTAAGAAGAAATTTAAGAATTTTTAAAAATATAAATTATCAAAACAAGTTTCAGAAGAAACAGAAAACTGAATCACCATAACCACTAAAGAGACAGCATCAGTCATATAAACATTTCCAGAAATTAGTTAAGAGGGGTTACCAGGTGTTTGTACCAAATATTCAAGAATATATATACATATATATACATGTATATATATATATATATATAATTTAGCTGTATACAAACACTTTGAGAAAACAGAAGGTGTACCCCCTAGAGTCATTTACTGAGAGTGGCATAACTTTGTTTTTCAAATTAGACAAGGGCAGTGTTATGAAGGAACATTTGGAAAAATCACAAATGTATATTAGTAATTACACACACACACTCACACACACACAGACACACACACACATCATGACTAAGTTGTATATATACTCAAATTCAAGCTTTGTTAAACATTCAAAAACAACCTGTTATACTAGAACATGAATGGACACACTGACCAGTGGAATAGAACTGAAAACCCAGAAGTAAGCCCCCACAACTATGGTCATCTAATCTTTGACAAAGGTTCCCAGACTATTAAATGGGGAAAGCAGAGTCTCTTCAACAAATGGTGTTGGAAAAAATGGATTGAAACATGCAGAAGAATGAAACTGAACCACTTTATTTCACCAAATACAAACGTAAGTTCCAAGTGGATCAAGGACTTGGATGTTAGACCAGAAACTATCAGATGCTTAGAGGAAAATATTGGCAGAACTCTTTTCTGCATAAATTTTAAAGACATCTTCAATGAAATGAAGCCAATTACAAAGAAGATTAAGGCAAACATAAACCTATGGGACTACATGAAATTAAAAAGCTTCTGCACAGTTAAAAAAAAAAAACTACTACCCAAACCAAGAGACCCCTCACAGAATGAGAGATATTTACATGCCATACATCAGACAAGAGGCTAATAACCAGAATATATAAAGAACTTGCAAATCTCAACAACAAGAAAACAAATAATCCCATCCAAAAATGGGGGGAGGACATGGACAGAATATTCACCAGAGAAGAGATCCAAAAGGCCAAGAAATACATGAGAAAATGCTCCAAGTCTCTGATTGTCAGAGAAATTCAAATAAAGACAACAATGAGATACCACTCACTCCTGTGAAAATGTCCTACATCAGAAAAGGTTACAGCAACAAATGCTGGAGAGGCCAAATAACCCTGCAATGCTGGTGGAAATGTGAATTCGTCCAACCTCTGTGGAGAACAGTCTGGAGAACTCTTAGAAGGCTAGAAATGAACCTACCCTATGATCCTGCAATTCCTAAGGAACCCAACACATCCATCCAAAAAGATATGTATACACATATGTTCTTGGCAGCACAATTTGTAATAGCCAAAACCTGGAAGCAACCCAGGTGTCCAACAACAGATAAGTGGTTGAGCAAGTTGTGGTATGTATATATATACAATGGACTACTACTCAGCTATAAAAAATGGTGACTTGGAGATGATAGGGGGCAGAGCCAAGATGGTATTTGGAAGCAGCTACTGGCATGAGCTCTGACAACAACTGTTGGAGAGGGTAGGACTCGTGGCCTTCAACAAGACAAGGAATAAGGGGTTCTCAGCGTGGCACCAAGGAGGTGACTATAGCTCAATTTGGGTTAGAAAAATAGAGAAAAAAGAGAGGAATTTTTTTTATTATTCCCGAAGTGCACCCCTCTCTCCCTCCCCCCCTCATAGCCAGACCTGGGGGCTGGAGAATTGCTATTAGCATGCTCCCTGCTGAGCTATTTTCTTTACCAAGATTCCTGGCTGATTAGGGGTGTCATTCCAATTCTGTTCCTTTCTCAATCCCTTTGATCTTTTTTTTTTCTGTCTAATTTGCCAATTGGATCTACAAATATCTGGCCAAGCAGAGCCTCACCCTGCCTGGGAAAAACTACCTGGATGTTTTTTTATTTGTTTGTTTGTTTTGTTTTGTTTTGTTTTTTAACAATTGGCTGCCTCTTCCAATCTGGAGCCATCCAAGCTGCAGACCAACTGTTAGGGTTTTTTAATCTGTTCTATTTTATTATTCCTATTATATATACACATGCCCCATATCCCCCCTCCTTCAGGTTGACCAAAATTAACTCTTAGTGTATTTTCCATTGCTAGGTGACTGGGTGTCTTATCCATTGTGAGAGAAACTTTTTTCACTCTTCCTACCTCCTGTATCCACTCTCCCCCTTCTCCCTACTCCTAGCTAATTAAAAGTAAATAAATAAATACATACATAAAACTCTTTCCTTTAACTACTCATTTTTACTGTTTTTTTCTTTTCTTTTTTCTTTCCTCTCTTTTTTTTTCTTTTTCTCAATCTTGTCTTCCTCCTGCTTTCTGAATTCACTGATACTTGTTTGTGAATTATTTGGGGGAAGAAATCTGACTCAGAGTGGACTCTCTTTGTGTGTGTCTCTATTCTACTTCCCTTTATCCTCTTGCTACCCCTAGAATTTACAGTGGACAGTATATTTGTGTAATCATCTATTCTTGCTGTCCCTTTTTTCCTTTCTCTTTCTTTTTCATTTGGATTTGGTTGCTATTTTTTCTTGGACTGGAGATATTGTTTGTCTAAATGGTATTGTCTTAACTGCTTCAATCCTTGCTTCAGTTACTACTGTAATTTCTGAGGTTGGTGATTGCATTTGTCATAAAGGTATTTAGTATAGCGTGGCTTGTACTCAAAACACAACAACTAAGGAACAACAGAACATAAAATTAAAAAACACCTCAATAAAAAAATGGTTAATCCAAGAGCAAATAAAACTGCTACTACAATGAATGAAGAGCGCAGAAGAAACTACAAATTAGTCAGAAGTAACTATAGATAAAAAAATGTATGCAAGCAATAATAAACTTATTAATCATGGAAATAAAAAATAACTTTGGCAGAAAGGGCTAGCAGAATTAGGGAAACAACAGATGAGACCCTCAAGGAAAATACTAGCTACCTCGAGGTAATTAGAGTACTGAAAGCTGAAATAGCTTAACTGAATAAGGAAGCTGAGGGAAGGGAAAGCAGACTAACAGAAGCAGAAAACAGAATTAGCCAGACAGAGGATGAGCTAGAGAAAAATATGAAAGAGGTAAAAGAGCTCAAAAAGAGATTGAGAGAGACTGAAAACAACAACAGAGATATATGGGATGATCCAGAGAAGCAACATTCATATAATTGGCCTGCCAGAGGAAGAAAGAGAGGAAAGGAAAGTAAACATTCTAGAGGAAATTATAGAAGAAAACTTCTCAGACCTGAACAACAGAAAGGACTTTAAGATTCAAGAGGCCCAGAGAGTCCCAAACAGAATCAACCCAGACCTGAAGGCACCAAGACACATATACATCATAGTTACAATGAAAAGAAGTAAGGATAAAGAAAGGATCCTAAAGGCTGCAAGAGAAAAACAAAAAGTCACATACAGGGGAAAACCCATAAGACTATCAGCAGAATTCTCCACTCAAACTCTAATAGCCAGATGAAAATGGCAAGATATCTATTGATCCCTGAATGAAAAAGGGTTTCAACCAAGGATAATATATCCTGCTAGACTTTCATTCAAACTAGATGGAAGGACCAAAATCTTCTTAGACAGATAACAGTTAGAGGAGGCAACCATCACCAAGCCTGCCATGAAAGAGGTTCTAAAAGACCTCTTATAAACAAGAACATCACTATAATACTTGCAATATATCAGAGAAAATAAAAAAAAGTTGAATAATGACACCACAATACATTAAATCCATAATATCAATAAATGTCAATGGCTTAAACTCGCCCATCAAAAGACACAGTGTGGGAGGATGGATCATAAAACATAACCCAACCATATGCTGCTTGCAAGAATCCCATCTGACCCAAAAAGATAAACACAGACTTAAAGTGAAAGGATGGAAAACTATCATACAGGGTAATGGACCACAAAAAAAAGTCAGGAACAGCCATTTTCATCTCTGACAAATAGATTTTAAATTAAATAAAGTAATAAAAGATAGGCAAGGTCATTACATAATGATTAGAGGATCAGTCAGCCACGAAGACTTAACAATAATTAACATCTATGCCCCAATGAGGGACTATCTAAATACATCAAGTACCTACTGAAAGAACTTCAAAAATACATCAATAGTAATACAAAAATAGTTGGAGACTTTAACACCCCACTATTACACCTAGACAGATCAACAAAGCAAAGAATAAACACAGAAACAGAGAATTAAAAGAAGACATGGACAGACTAGACCTCCTGGACATTTTCAGAGTTCTTCACCCCAAAAAACCGGAATACACATTCTTTTCAAATCCACACAACTCATACTCAAGGACAGACTACATGTTAGGCCACAAAGACAGCATCAACAAATTCAAGAGCATTGAAATCTTCCCAAGTATCTTTTCAGACCACAGTGGAGTAAAACTAACATTTAACAACAAACAGTAAATTATTAAAAGACACAGAATTTGGAAACTAAACAACATACTGCTTAAGAACCACTGGGTCAGAGAGACACTCAAACAAGAAATTCAAATGTTCCTGGAAACAAATGAAAATGAAGATATAAGTTACCAAATATTTGGGACACAGCTAAAGCAGTACTGAGAGGGACACTCATAGCCATACAATCACATATAAAAGAATAAGAAAAAAGTTCAAATAAACGACCTTACTGCACACCGTAAGGACTTAGAGTAAGAGGAAAAAAGGAAACATAAAGCAACCAGAAAGACAGAAATCACTAAAATTAGAGCAGAAATAAACAACATCGAAAATAAGAGTACCATACAAAAGATCAATTAAGCCAAATGTTGGTTCTTTAAAAAATTAAACAAGATTGACAAACCCCTAGCCAGACTCACTAAACAAAAAAGGGAAAAAATCAAATTAATATAATTGTAAATGAAAGAGGCGATATCACAACTGACACCACAGAAATCCAGAAAATTATATGAAACTTCTATGAAGAACTATACGTCACCAAGCTAGAAAATCTGGAAGAAATGGAAGAATTTCTAGATACATATGGCCTTCCAAAACTGAAACAAGAAGAACTACAAAACCTAAATGCACCAATCACAGACAAAGTAATCGAAACTGTGATTAAGAATCTCCCCAGCAACAAAAGTCCTGGACCAGATGGCTTCACAACCAAATTCTACAAAACCTTCAGGAAACAGTTAATACCCATACTTCTAAAGCTTTTCCATAAGATCAAAGAAACAGGAACACTCCCTTCCACCTTCTATGAACATCACCCTGATACCAAAAGCAAACAGGGACACAACAAAAAAGGAAAACTACAGACCAATATCTCTGATGAACATAGATGCCAAAATATTAAACAAGATCTTGGCCAACCAGATAGAGCAGTATATCAAAAAGATTTTTCATCATGACCAAGTGGGATTTATCTCAGGAATGCAAGGCTGGTTCAACATATGTAAGTCAATCAATGTCATTCACCACATCAATAAAAGCAAAGCCAAAAACCACATGATTATCTCAATAGATGCAGAGAAAGCCTTTGACAAAATTCAATACCCATTCATGCTCAAAACTCTACAAAAAATGGGAATAGATGAGAGATTTCTCAAGTAGAATCCATATATAGCAAACCCACAGCCAACATCATACTCAATGGACAGAAGCTGAAAACATTCCCCCTCAGATCGGGGACTAGACAGGGCTCTCCACTATCACCACTACTCTTCAACACAGTATTGGAAGTTCTTGCCATAGCAATCAGGCAAGAGAAAGGAATCAGAGGAGTACAGATTGGAAGAGAAGAAGTCAAGCTCTCACTATTTGGAGATGGTATGATAGTATACATAGAAAAACCTAAAGAGAGCTTGGATGGAAGATGGCGGACTGAGAAGCTGCTAGCAGCATGTGCTCTGATCACATCTTCTGGAAACGGTAGGATTTTCTGCCTTTAGCAGGCCAGTCAATAAGGGGTCCTAGTGGTGACACCAAAGAGGTGACTATAAATTAATTTGGGTTAAGAATTAGAGTAAAGGTGGCACGGACTAGCGGGTGGGCTGCTCCAGACTTCCCAGGCGGTGGGCAAGGCGGATGCGCTGGGCATTGTCCTCCACCTGGGAAGGCAGCTCCTCCGCCGGTTGCAGAGTGCTGCTGGGCAGCCAGCAGAGGACCCGGAGGGAGCACTATAGCTCGGGGGCTTCCTCTTGGGAGTCTCCAGGGACGACCGCGACCCTGAGGGCGGATCCAAAGACTTCTTAAGTATAGCTCTCATTGGATCAAAGGACTTGGAGCTAGTTTTCATTTTCGAGAAATCCTTTAAAAAGTCTGGGGGGGGGGGTTTCCCAGAAGATGGCGGACTGAGAAGCTGCTAGGTGCTGAGCTACGAACACATCTCCTGGAAACAGTAGGATATTCTGCCTTTAGCAGGCCAGCCAATAAGGGGCCCTAGCGGTGACACCAAGGAGGTGACTATAACTTAATTTGGGTTAAGAATTAGAGTAGGGGAAAAAATTCTTTTTTCTTCCTTTTAATTTTCAAGCATACCTCCTTCCCCCCCCCATAAGCAGTCCCTGGGGACCAGCTCCTAGCAGGATACCCCACACCACCAAACAGGGTGCTTTTTTGAATTCACTGATACACATTTGGGAATTTCCTTGTACTGCTCTTTAATTACAACTCTTTTTCTTATCTTCTCCCTTTTCTCTCTCTTCTCTCTCTCTCTCTCTCTCTCTCTCTCTCTCTCTTTTTTTTATCTTGTCATATACTTCTTCCTTCTTCTTTCCCTTTCTGAATTTGTGAATTATTTTGGGGAAGAAATCTGACTCAGAGTGGACTCTCTATGTGTGTATCTCTGCTCTAGTTCCCTTTCCCCTCTTATTACCCCTAGAACATACAGTGGACAGTAGATTTGCATAACTGTCTATTCTTGCTATCCTCTCTTTTCTCTTTCTTCACTGGGATTTGGTTACTATTTTTTCACGGACTGGAGAAATTTTTTGGCTAACTGGCAATGATTAAACTACTTCAATACTTACTTCAGTTGCTACTGTAATTCCGGAGGTTGGTGAGTGCAATTGTCATAAAGGTATTTAGTATAGTGTTATTTGTACTCAAGACACAACAACTGAGGAACAACAGAGCATAAAAAAAAGAAACACATAAATCAAAAAAATGGGTAGATCAAAAACAAATAAAACTGCTACTCCAATGAATGAAGACAAGAGCTCAGAAGAAACTACAAATCAGCCAGAAGTAACCATAGATAAGAAAAGTATGCAAGCAATAATAAACTTATTAATCACAGAAATGAAAACAACATTGGAGGAAAGGAATGGCAGTATTAGGGAAACAATAGTTGAGACCCCCAAGGAAAATACTGATTATCTTGAGGCAATTAGAGAACTGAAAGCTGAAATAGCTGTAATGAAGAAAGAAGCTGAGGCAAGGGAAAGCAGACTAACAGAAGCAGAAAACAGAATTAGTCAGACAGAGGATGAGTTAGAGAAAATGAAGAAAGAGGTGAAAGAGCTTAAAAAGAGATTGAGAGACACTGAAAACAACAACAGAGACATATGGGATGATCTCAAAAGAAGTAACATTCGTATAATTGGCCTGCCAGAGGAAGAAAGAGAGGAAGGGGAAGCAAACATTCTAGAGGAAATAATAGAAGAAAACTTCCCTGACCTGAATAACAGAAAGGATATCAAGGTTCAAGAGGCCCAGAGAGTCCCAAACAGAATCAACCCAGACCTGAAGACACCAAGACACATCATAGTCACAATGAGAAGAAGTAAGGATAAAGAAAGGATCCTAAAGGCTGCAAGAGAAAAACAAAAAGTCACATACAAGGGAAAACCCATAAGATTATCTGCAGACTTCTCCACTCAAACTCTAAAAGCCAGAAGGGAGTGGCAAGATATCTATCGAGCCCTGAATGAAAGAGTTTCAACCAAGGATAATATATCCTGCTAGACTTTCATTCAAACTAGATGGAGGGATCAAAACCTTCTTAGATAAACAACAGTTAAAGGAGGCAACCATCACCAAGCCGGCCCTGAAAGAGGTACTAAAAGACCTCTTATAAACAAGAACATCACTATAATACTTGCAATATGTCAGAGCAAACAAATTTTTTTTTAGAACAATGGCACAACAATACATTAAATCCATAATATCAATAAATGTCAATGGCTTAAACTCACCCATCAAAAGGCACAGGGTGGGGGGATGGATCAGAAAACATAACCCAACCATATGCTGCTTGCAAGAATCCCATCTGTCACAACAAGATAAACACAGACTTAAAGTGAGAGGATGGAAAACTATCATACAGGCTAACGGACCACAAAAAAGGGCAGGAACAGCCATTCTCATCTCAGACACGATAGATTTTAAATTAAATAAAGTAATAAAAGATAGGCAAGGACATTACATAATGATTAGAGGATCAATCAGCCAAGAAGACTTAACAATTATTAACATCCATGCACCCAACGAGGGACCATCTAAATACATTAAGCATCTACTGAAAGAATTTCAAAAATACATCAATAGTAATACAATAATAGTGGGAGACTTCAATACCCCACTCTCACACTTAGACAGATCAACAAAGCAGAGAACCAATAAAGATACAAGAGAATTGAATGAAGAGATTGACAGACTAGACCTCTTGGACATTTTCAGACTCCTCCACCCCAAAAAACTGGAATACACCTTCTTTTCAAATCCACATAACACATACTCAAGGATAAACCACATGTTAGGCCACAAAGACAGCATCAATAAATTCAAGAGCATCGAAATAATCCCAAGTATCTTCTCAGACCACAGTGGAATAAAACTAACATTTAACAACAAATGGAAAATTATTAAAAGACACAGAATTTGGAAACTAAACAACGTGCTCCTTAAGAACCACTGGGTCAGAGACTCACTCAAACAGGAAATTCAAATGTTCCTGGAAACTAATGAAAATGAGGACACAACCTATCAAAATATTTGGGACACAGATAAAGCAGTACTGAGAGGGAAACTTATAGCCATACAATCACATATTAAACACCAAGAAGAAGCTCAAATGAACGACCTTACTGCACACCTCAAGGACTTAGAGGAAGAGGAACAAAGGAACCCTAAAGCAACCAGAAGGTCAGAAATCACTAAAGTTCGAGCAGAAATAAACAACATCGAAAATAAAAGAACCATACAAAAGATCAGTGAAGCCAAATGTTGGTTCTTTGAAAGATTAAACAAAATTGACAAACCTCTAGCCAGACTCACCAAACAAAAAACAGAGAAGACTCAAATTAATAGAATTGTAAACGATGAAGGAGATATCACAACTGACACCACAGAAATCCAGAGAATCCTGCGAAACTTCGATAAAGAACTATATGACACCAAGCTAGAGAATCTGGAAGAAATGGAACAATTCCTAGAAACCTATGCACTTCCAAAACTGAACCAAGAAGAACTACAAAATCTAAATGCACCAATCACAGACAAAGAAATTGAAACCGTTATTAAGAATCTCCCCAACAACAAAAGTCCTGGACCAGATGGCTTCACAAATGAATTCTACAAAACTTTCAGGAAACAGTTAGTACCCATACTTCTGAAGCTATTCCATAAGATGGAAGAAACAGGAATACTCCCTTCCACCTTCTATGAAGCCAACATCACTCTGATACCAAAAGCTGATAGGGACAGAACAAAAAAGGAAAACTACAGACCAATATCTCTGATGAATATAGATGCCAAAATATTAAACAAGATCTTGGCCAACTGGATACAGCAACACATCAAAAAGATTGTTCATCATGACCAAGTGGGATTCATCCCAGGAATGCAAGGCTGGTTCAACATCCGTAAGTCAATCAATGTCATTCACCAGATCAATAAAAGCAAAGCCAAAAACCACATGATTATCTCAACAGATGCAGAGAAAGCCTTTGACAAAATCCATCACCCGTTCATGCTCAAAACTCTACAAAAAATGGGAATAGATGGGAAATTCCTCAAGATAATGGAGTCTATATATAGCAAACCTACAGCCAACATCATACTCAATGGACAGAAGCTGAAAGCATTCCCCCTCAGATCGGGGACTAGACAGGGCTGTCCACTGTCACCGTTACTCTTCAACATAGTATTGGAAGTTCTTGCCATAGCAATCAGGTAAGAGAAAGAAATCAAAGGAATACAGATTGGAAGGGAAGTCAAGCTCTCACTATTTGCAGATGATATGATAGTATACATAGAAAGACCTAAAGAACCCAGTAGAAAATTACTGGAAGTTATTAGGCAATATAGCAAGGTATCAGGCTACAAAATCAATGTACAAAAATCAGTGGCATTTCTTTATGCAAACACTAAATCTGAAGAAGAAGACATCCAGAAATCCCTCCCATTTACTGTTTCAGCAAAATCAATCAAATACCTAGGAATAAAGTTGACCAAAGAAGTGAAAGACTTGTATGCTGAAAACTATGAGTCGCTACTCAAGGAAATAGAAACTGATACCAAGAAATGGAAAGATATCCCATGCTCATGGATTGGAAGAATAAATATCATCAAAATGAATATTCTCCCCAGAGCCATATACAAATTTAATGCAATACCCATCAAAGTTCCACCAAGATTCTTTAAGAGAATAGAAAAAACACTACAATCATTTATCTGGAACATGAAAACACCTAGAATTGCCAAAACCATCTTGAGGAAAAGAAACAGAAATGGAGGCATCACACTCCCAGACCTTAAACTATATTATAAAGCCATCATCATCAAAACAGCAGGGTACTGGAACAAAAATAGTCACACAGACCATTGGAACAGAATTGAAAGCCCAGAAGTAAATCCCAACACCTATGGGCATCTAATCTTTGATAAGGGGGCCCAAAGGATTAAATGGTAAAAGGAGGCTCTCTTCAATAAATGGTGCTGGGAAAACTGGGTTGAAACATGCAGAAGAATGAAATTGAACCACTTTATCTCACCAGAAACAAAAATCAACTCCAAATGGATCAAAGACCTAGATGTCAGACCAGAAACAATCAAATACTTAGAGGAAAACATTGGTAAAACACTTTCCCACCTACACCTCAAGGACATCTTTGATGAATCAGACCCAACTGCAAGGAAGACTAAAGCAGAAACAAACCAATGGGACTACATCAAATTGAAAAGCTTCTGCACATCCAAAGAAACTATTAAACAAACAGAGAGACCCCTCACAAAATGGGAGAAGATCTTCACATGCCAGACATCAGACAAGAAACTAATCACCAAAATATATAAAGAGCTCAGCAAACTTAGCACCAAAAAAGCAAATGACCCCATCCAAAAATGGGCAGAGGATATGAACAAAACATTCACCTCAGAGGAGATCCAAAAGGCTAACAAACATAGGAAAAACTGCTCTAGGTCACTGATTGTCAGAGAAATGCAAATTAAGACAACACTAAGATACCACCTCACTCCTGTAAGAATGGCATACATCAAAATGGACAGCAGCAACAAATGCTGGAGAGGATGTGGGGACAGAGGAACCCTTTTACATTGCTGGTGGGAATGTAAATTGGTACACCTCTGTGAAGAGCAGTCTGGAAAACTCTCACAAGGCTAGACATGGACCTTCCATATGATCCAGTAATTCCTCTCCTGGGGTTATACCCCAAGGACTCCATAACACCCAACCAAAAAGAGGTGTGTACTCCTATGTTCATAGCAGCACAATTCATAATAGCTAAAACCTGGAAGAAACCCAGGTGCCCAACAACAGATGAGTGGCTGAGAAAGCTGTGGTATATATACACAATGGAATACTATGCAGCTATCAAGAACAATGAACCCACCTTCTCTGACCCATCTTGGACAGAGCTAGAAGGAATTATGTTAAGTGAACTAAGTCAGAAAGATAAGATGAGTATGGGATGATCCCACTCATCAACAGAAGTTGATTAAGAAGATCTGAAAGGGAAACTAAAAGCAGGACCTGATCAAATTGTAAGTAGGGCACCAAAGTAAAAACCCAGTGGTGAGGGGTAGACATGCAGCTTCCTGGGCCAGTGGGGGATGGGAGTGGGTGGGAGGGATGGGTCACAGTCTTTTGGTGGTGGGAATGGTGTTTATGTACACTCCTAGCAAAATGTAGACATATAAATCAGTAGTTAATTAATATGAGAGGGGGAAAATCAATTGTATGTCTCAAAGTTTCTCAAAACACAAACTGAATCTTTTAAATATATAGGCTGTGTATTTGATATGCAGACTCTCTCAAAAGCCTAGACCAAGTAGATTAGAAGCATCCAATAGCACAGCTATATACAAGATACTGGATACTGTACAGCAAACCATAACAAAAGGACTTTTCAAAGTTAACCCAATTAACAAATAATGTGATGATAACATTAACTATCGATTGTCTTTTTGAACCCTAAGACAGCAGGAACCTCACATCTCCACTATAGAGCCCCTACTTCCCCCAGTCGTGGAACCCTTGGATAGGGCCCACTTTCCTGTATGCATCTCCCAATCCAAACCAAATAATATTGCATCCGCCAATCACAGCCTAACCAATGCAACGATTGCCACCTCAACATGCTTCACTTCAGACTGCGTCCAGAGACTTCACGTGTGGAATGACAACCCTTCAGCTTCATTACTTGGGTGAGACCTTTCCTTTTATAGTACACTCTAATTTCATCTCAGGTAGTTCACTTTCTAACAAAATCCCATAACCTAGATATACACCAGTTTCTGTGAGAGAGAGCTTATGTTCACACGTACTCATAAACTACTGCAAAATATATATCTGAAAGCAGAAGTACACTAGAGTTTGCAGTGAGTACCTCCCTAACACTTCCTCTCCACTATTCCAAGCTTGGGATCCATGATTGCTCAACAAATTGTTTGGCTTCATATGTTAACTCTCTTTTCAATCACCAGGTTCCAGATGCCACCAGGATGCTGGCCAGGCTTCCCTGGATTGAAGACCCCACCAATGTGTCCTGGAGCTCCGCTTCCCCAGAGACACACCTTACTAGGGAAAGACAGAGGCAGACTGGGAGTATGGACCAACCAGTCAACGCCCATGTTCAGCGGGGAAGCAATTACAGAAGACAGACCTTCTACCTTCTGCAACCCTCAATGACCCTGGGTCCATGCTCCCAGAGGGCTAGAGAATGGGAAAGCTATCATGGGAGGGGGTGGGTTATGGAGATTGGGTGGTGGGAATTGTGTGGGTTATGTTATGTTTTTGTTCATTAATCCTTATGTTTTTGTTCATTAATCCTTTCTTAAATAAAAAATTTAAAAAAAAAAAAAAGAAAAAGAAAAACCTAAAGAATACAGCAGAAAACTACCGGAAGTTATTAGGCAATATAGCAAGGTGTCAGGCTACAAAATCAATATACAAAAATCATGGCATTTCTTTATGCAAACATTAAGCCTGAAGAAGAAGACATCTAGAAATCACTCCCATTCACTGTTGCAGCAAAATCAACGAAAACCTAGGAGTAAAGCTGACCAAAGAAGTGAAAGACTTGTATACTGAAAACTATGAGTCATTATTCAAGGAAATAGAAACTGATACCAAGAAATGGAAAGACATCCCATGCTCATGGATTGGAAGAATAAATATCATCAAAATGAATATTCTCCCCAGAGCCATATACAAATGTACTGTGATACCCATCAAAGTTCCACCTAGCTTCTTTAAGAGAATAAAAACTACAATCATTTATCTGGAACCAGAAAACACCTAGAATTGCCAAAACCATCTTGAGGAAAAGAAACAGAAATGGAGGCATAACACTCCCAGATCTCAAACTATATTATAAGGTCATCATCATCAAAACAGCCTGCTACTGGAACAAAAATAGACACATAGACCAGTGGAAAAGAATTGAAAGCCCAGGACTAAACCCATACACCTATGGACATCTAATCTTTGATAAGGGGGCCCAAAGTATTAAATGGAAGAAGGAGGCTCTCTTCAATAAATGGTGCTGGAAAACTGGGTTGAAACATGCAGAAGAATGAAATTGAATCACCTTTTCTCACCAGAAACAAAAATGAACTCCAATGGATCAAGGATCTGGATGTTAGACCAGAAAATATCAAATACTTAGAGGAAAACATTGGTGGAACACTTTCCCACCTAAACCTCAAGGACATTTTGATGAAACAAACTCAATTGCAAGCAAGACGAAAGCAGAAACAAACCAATGGGACTACAACAAATTGAAAAGCTTCTGCACAGACAAAGAAACTATCACACAAACAAAGATACCCCCTCACAGAATGGGAGATCTCCATGTGCCATACATCAGACAAGAAACTAATAGCCAAAATATATAAAGAGCTCAGCAAACTTAGCACCAAAAAAGCAAATGACCCCATCCAAAAATGGGCAGAGGATATGAACAAAACATTCACTTCAGAGGAGATCCATAGGCTAACAAACATACGAAAAACTGCTCCAGGTCGCTGATTGTCAGAGAAATGCAAATAAAGACAACAAACATTGAGATACCACTTCACTCCTGTGAGAATATCATACAACAAAAAGGACAGCAGCAACAAATGCTGGAGATGCTTTGGGGTCAGAGGAACCCTTCTGCACTGCTGGTGGGAATGTAAATTGTTCCAGCCTCTGTGGAGAGCAGTCTGGAGAACTCTCACAAGGCTAGACATGGACCTTCCATATGACCCAGTAATTCCTCTCTTGCAGATATACCCCAAGGATTCCATAATGCCCAATCAAAAAGATATTTGTACTCATAGACGCACAATTCATAATAGCTAAGGGGGTGGGATATGGAGATCGGATGGTGGGAATTGTGTGGAATTGTACCCCTCCTATCATATGGTTTTGTTAATGTCTCCTTTCTTAAATAAAAAAAAAATGGTGATTTGACAGTTTTCAGCTGAACTTGGATGGACCTTGAAAAACTCATGTTAAGGGAAATAAGTCAGAAACAGAAGGATGAATATGGGATGATCTCACTCTCAGGCAGAAGTTGAAAAACAAGATCAAATGAAAAAACACAAGTAGAACCTGAACTGGAATTGGCATATTGCACCAAAGTAAAAGACTGGGGTGGATGGGTGGGGAGAATACAGATCCAAGAAGGATGACAGAGAACCTAGTGGGGGTTGTAGTGTTATATGGAAAACTAGGAAATGTTATGCATATACAAACTATTGTATTTACTGTCAAATATAAAACATTAATTCCTCAATAAAGAATTAAAAAAATAACCTGTTAATGTAATTTTTTAAATATTTATTTTATTTATTTATTCCCTTTTGTTGCCCTTGTTGTTTTATTGTTGTAGTTATTATTGTTGTTATCGTTGTTGGATAGGACAGAGAGAAATGGAGAGAGGAGGGGAAGACAGAGAGGAGGAGAGAAAGATAGACACCTGCAGACCAGCTTCACCGCCTGTGAAGCGACTCCCCTGCAGGTGGGGAGCCGGGGTTCGAACCGGGATCCTTATGCCGGTCCTTGTGCTTTGCGCCACCTGCGCTTAACCCGCTGCACTACAGCCCGACTCCCTGTTAATGTAATTTTAACACATCAACAGACGAGAGGAAAATCTGTGATTGTCTCAATAAAACAATGCACTTAATTTCATAAAATTTTAATTATAATTTTAAAACCAACAAAAATGGACACACAGATACACAGAAGTCTCTCCTAAGTGGTATTTAAAAAAAATTTTTAAAAATTATTATGGATAGAGACAGAGAGAGAAGAGAGGGGAGGAGAAGATAGAGAGGGAGAGACAGAGAGACCTGCAACCCTGCTTCACCACTCAGGAAGCTTTCCCCCTGCAGGTGGGGACCAGGGGCATCTGGGTCCTTGAGCACTGTAATGTGTGCATTTAACTAGGTCCACTGCAGCCTGGCCCCCCTAAGTGGTCTTCCTTAACATGACACAGCAGATATGCAGCATACCCATACCAAATAATAACATTCATGGAGAAATGGTGAGCACATTCCTTTAAAAATCAAAAGAAAATGCAGGTGTCCCTTATCAACCATATCTTTTAACTATTGCATGGGAAGCCTTCACTACCTCAATCTTCTTCTAGCGTTTGCCACTACCTCAATAATATAAAGCAAAGAAATAAGTGTAGCAGAAGAAACAAATACTTTTCTTTTTCTAGATGATATCATTTACTTCACAGAAAACACAGAGTGCTGGAGAAATAGCTCACCTGGTAGGACACATACTTTGCACACATTCCAGGTTCAAGCCCTGACAGCACCTGGGAGCTGCTATGTGGTATCACTCTGTCTCTCTGTGTGTTTCTCTCTGCCTTCCTACAAAGTGAGAAACTGGCTTAGAGCAGTGAAATCATGCAGGCATAAGGGCCCAGCTCCACACAGAAAACACAAAATTGATCATATGTCTAGAACTTTTTAAAACACAGACTGAGTCTTTTTAATATATAGGCTGAGTCTTTGCTATGTGGACTCTCTCAAAAGCCTAGACCAGGTA
Source organism: Erinaceus europaeus (assembly GCF_950295315.1). Lineage (NCBI taxonomy): Eukaryota > Metazoa > Chordata > Mammalia > Eulipotyphla > Erinaceidae > Erinaceus > Erinaceus europaeus. The sequence goes on from NC_080164.1 coordinate 66,415,699, forward strand.
GAATAGAAGCAGCCAGTGGCACAGCTGTCTATATACAAGATGCTGGGTATTATACAGCAAACCCTAAAAAAGGGACTTTTCAAAGTTAACCCAATTACCAAATAATGTGATGATAACAATAACTATCCATTGTCTTCTTGAACCCTTGAAGACAGCAGGAACCTCACATTTCCACTATAGACCCTGTATTTCCCCCAGTCCTGGAACCTTAGGGTGGGGCCTACCTTCTTGCATGCTTCTCTCAATTCATATCAAATAATATTGCATCCACGGATCACAACCTAATCAACGCAATGAGTGCCACCCCAGCATGCTTCACTTCAGACTGAGTCCAGAGACTTCAGGTGTGGAATGACAACCCTTCAGCTTCATCACTTGCGTGAAACCTTTCCTTTCATGGTATTCTCTAATTCCATTCTAGGCGGTTCACTTCCTAACAAAGTCCCAAAAGCTAGATATAGACCAGGTCCCCTGAGATAGAGCACATGTTCACACGTGCCCATAAACCAGGGCAAAATATATACTTGAAAGCAGAAGTACACAAGAGTCTGCAGTGAGTACCCCCCAACACTTCATCTGCACTATTCCAGCCTTTAGGTCCATGATTGTTCAACAATTTGTTTGGCTTTGTATGTTAACTCTCTTTTCAGCCACCAGGTTCCAGATGCCAGCATGATGCCGACTAGGCTTCCCTGGACAGACGACCCCACCAATGTGTCCTGGAGCTCTGCTTCCCCAGAGACCCACCCTACTAGGGAAAGAGAGAGGCAGACTGGGAGTATGGATCGACCAGTCAACGCCCATGTTCAGCAGGGAAGCAATTACAGAAGCCAGACCTTCCACCTTCTGCATCCCACAATGACCCTGGGTCCATACTCCCAGAGGGATAGAGAATGGGAAAGCTCTCAGGGGAGGGGATGCGATATGGAGATGGGATGGTGAGAATTGTGTGGAGCTGTATCCCTCTTTTCCTACAGTTTTGTTAATGTCTCCTTTCTTAAATAAATAAAATAAAATAAAAATAAACACAAAAGGATTATAAATAGATTCTTAAAATTATGACGGTTGGCCAACATTTTGAGATATAAAATTAACATGCAAAATTTCTGTACACCAAGTTACAAGGTTTAGTCAAAAATGTAATGCCATTATATTTACTATAATAAACAACTGTTCAGCTACTATCCTCTGGGCATAGTCTCACTGTCCCTAGGAATACGGCATCAGCAGACATGTTTGTGATATCTGACCCCCACTCTCTAACCCCAAATCACTGAGTTAGGAAGAACTCCAACTCAAACTGAGACAGGAATGCAGCACTGGATCTATGAGACACCATCTCACAGTGCAGCTGGAACAAGATACTATAAGCTTCATATGCAAAGGACAACCTCAGATGTAGAGAAGCAAAGAGATCAGACAAACACCCAAGAAGTAAATCTGAGGCTATGAAGTCCCAGGGAAGGCAAGACCCAGAGTACACATGCCTGGCTCCAGACCCTTGTCCATGCTACTAGTCCTCAGGTCACCTGGATTTACTTCTTCCTCTCCTTCATATGCAGACTCCTTTTTTGCTTGAGTTATTTTGTAAAGGATGCCTCTTGCTTGAATCCAAGAGTCATAATTAAAATGACCATAAATTCAGCAGTCAAATTGTGAAACTTCAGCCCATCCCTGCTGCTATATTCTTGATATACTAGGGTGAGTCTTTCCAGACAAGAGGGTAAAATACGAATACAGTAGATTCAAGCTTTGGTGAATTAGCCTAGGATTAATGCCAACTGTATCCATTATTCTCATATATCTAGATGTCATCCTTTCCATGGAAAATTTATAATCATCTCCTTTATCCACTTAAGAAGTCTAGGTTAAAATTCTCCAATGACCCCACCAATGTGTCCTGGAGCTCTGCTTCCCCAGAGATCCATCCTACTAGGGAAAGAGAGAGGCAGACTGGGAGTATGGACTGACCAGTCAACGCCCATGTTCAGCGGGGAAGCAATTACAGAAGCCAGGCCTTCTACCTTCTGCAACCCACAATGATCCTGGGTCCATGCTCCCAGAGGGATAGAGAATGGGAAAGCTATCAGGGGAGGGGGTGGGATATGGAGATTGGGTGGTGGGAATTGTGTGGAATTGTACCCCTCCTACCCTATGGTTTTGTTAATTAATCCTTTCTTAAATAAAAAAAAAAGAAAAAAAATTCTCCAGTGAATGTTCCAAGAAAATAGACTATCACTGCATCATTTTAATCTCTTTTCTCCATCAGTGATGAGGATTAGACTGGATACTCTGACACTCAGATTTGCCTAACAATATATAAGACCATGTCACATATGGCACTCATAAATAAGACACGTGTATTTTCTCACTGGGATATGATTTTTTCTTTTCTCCAGTGACCACAGTGTTTACAAAGTGGGTTAAGAATCATATATCCATACTCCCAGCCTGTCTCTCTCTTTCCCTAGTTGGGATACACAGGCTGGGAGTATGGATCGACCTGTCAACGCCCATGTGCAGCAGGGAAACAATTACAGAAGCCAGACCTTCCTCCTTCTGCATCCCACAATGATCTTCGTTCCATATTCCCAGAGGGTTAAAAAATAGGAAAGCTATTGGGAGGGGATGGGATACGGAGCTCTGGTGGTAGGAATTGTGTGGAGTTGTATGTACACTTCTTATCCTATGGTTTTGTCAATATTTAATTTTTATAAGTAAATAAATAAACTTATTAAAAGAATTTTTGCACTAAACAGTTGTTCTATCCATGTTCCTTTGAAGAGAAGATCTAACCTAACCGTCTCTCACAGAAGGGAGTAACCAAACTATCTCACTTTGAATATATATCCTATAACTTCTTTATCCAGCCATCTATTGATGGCTTGACTTTTTTTTTTAGCTATCATTAATAAAACAGCTATGAACATAAAAAATATTCATGTATCATACTAATTAGGGCTAAGCATAAAGCGTGGGTTGCCACAGAACCCAGCAGCAAAGAAATAAGGTTCTCATGACCTGGGAAGTTATAGCATGCCTGAGGTCTCAAGTTTGACTCCAGGCACTACAGATGTCAGAGTGACAATCTTGGATTTGGATGGAGTAAACTAGAACCCTTGTCTTCACCTTTCACTAGATCTGGTGAAATAGCATTTCATCCCTGGTCCTCTATACAGGTCCCTGGTTCTTTACCTAGAAAGAACTCAGGGGCTACCAGGGAGTCAAAAATGGAAACATCTCTCAAAAAATGACAGTGGACTCCTCTAATCTGGGAGTAAAAGCTCTTTCAAAGTTGAGAAATTACTCATAACCCTAAAATGGATTTAATTGTGTTCTCTCTCTAAATGCCTTCAACTAAGCTGACTATTTTCTACATAATGTTCAGAAAGAGACAGTGAAGAAGAGAAGAAACTTAGAATTTACTCTGGTGTCCTAGAGTGCTAGAATTCTTCCTGAAGACCCTCAGTCCATCTGCAGAATTTCTGATCAATCCAATGAAAAGAGAGGGAGCTCTGGTTCCCTGGAAAGAATGAGGATGGGGCTGAACAGACTGGTTTCTCAGTTGTTGGAGGAACCACGGAGAAGAGCCTCCAACAGGGGTCAGCACATGGAACCCCGCTAGTCCATCTAAGATCAGGTCTTGGAATCTTCCTGAGAATGGATAGCCCCTGGGCTCCTTTCACTCTCAGTTGCTTGGCATTATGGTGAAGCCTGTCTCGCCCTAGCCTACACACACATGTAAGCAGGACCCATGACCTTCATAGTTAGGATCTCCCACTAGCACCATTAGCTACACACAGCCAAGCTCTGAACTGGGTTCCTCATGGCTATTTCATCTTAAACTGAATAGGGAGCAAAATGCTCTCTGATATAGGAGATCCAAGGCAAGTTGACCTACTATCATTCCAGATATACATGTCCAGGAGATTGCTGTGAAAAGCTGAGCACTTGTGCAAACATCATCTGTTTTCTTCTAAGGAGCATCGAGGAGTGGAGAAGTGACCCTCAAACAGGTGCCCCCCAACTCCCACCGGCCTGCCTGCCCACATGGAGCCCATGCTGCCTGGAGGTCTTTGGTACTAGAAGATCTGCAGCTCTTCTGTGTGGCAGGGTAGGGCCCACTGTGCTCTTGAGTTTTCAAACTGGGCTTTGCCAATTCTTCTAGCTCTTCTAGCTCTTTTTCTTCTCCAGCATCCTAGCTGCCTGCATCCATAGACCCTCTATCTTCCTGTTCCACTGCACTGAACTCTAGGCAGGCAGAAACTGTGTGAACTTCCAGCAAAGGCAGGCTGTCAAGAGTGGAGTCAGAGCTCAAGTCTCAGCACAGACTTCATGTCACCTCCCTGGGATTCCCAGAGTCCTGTTTATTTATTTCAAGCTTTAACTCAGTTCTGAGAAAATGTTAAGACCCAACAAGTGAGGTGGTGTTGAACCTCCCTGGGGACTGAAGTTTTGGGATTAAATGTACTAAATAGCTGGGGGAGGGGAAAGATGGACTAGGAATCCCACCACCTCCCCCCTTTTTTTCCTAACATACAAACATTTACAGTTGTTTTGGTTTTCTCTTATGCAATCTTTAAAATATAATGACTCAGTCACTGCACAGCTGGGTTGTGTCCGCAGACAGCAAACATCAACCCAGCGTCCAACATGAAAGGAACGGTCAGCGTGTGTTTGCTGATAACCTCATCTCATGCTGGGTCACAAAGCTCTTTCCAGACTTTTTCTGCTCTACTTTTGGAGCAAGATAGTCTTTATACAATTTTGGCAAGTTCCTATCTTCCAAATGAGATCTGGGAAGACACTGAAGAGAAATGGTACAGCCAGGGGGTGAGATGAGGCTCTCACTGTCAACCACAACATGAGCTGATACCCACAGGGCTACAATGCCACTGAGGCATGGGCTCACAGTCTATATTCTACCTGTCCTACTCACAGACACACAAGCTGGGCCCCCTTTTACATCAGCTGTAAGCCTGAATAGGGATGCAAAGACTCCCTGCACCTTGCATCCTGCAGGTACCTCTACTCACAGAATGGGCAGGAATAAGGCACAGGTTCCAGATATTCTCAAGGTTCTAAGCATTCTTCCTGGATTCCTGAAATCTTAACCCCTTCACCTATCAATCAGTACTAAGGGGACACATGAGGAAGCCTCTACTGCTTGGCACATCCCTGCCTGCTTCCATCTCAGGGCTAGAGATCTTTGGGGTCACATCCTGCATTTTCTTCAAGGGTTTAAATCTAAACTAGAGCAGAGCTCTGGCTATCTGATCTTGCTAGCTCTTTGATATACTGTTAACCACTCTCACCACCAAGTTCAACGGTATTAGAGGTGGAGTTCCATATGCCAGAGCCAAGCAGCTCATAAACATAGTCTGCATCAGTCCTCACAGTTCTGCATCCTTGCCATGGAGACTGGCTCTGAGCCAAAACAAAAAAAAAAAATCTTCTAGTGTGGATGTCAGTGGGACCAACACAGAAGGCACAGTGCTTGGTCATGGCATCCGGTATAAATAACATTCAAGAGCCAGGGCATACTGTGAAAGTTTTGGCTATGCGAGGCCAAAGTAAGCATCTGGAAGTGGAGTTGAAGCTTTTTGGAGAGGAGGTGGGAACCATGCATCCTATCTAGGCTCCAAGTCTGTCTTTGTTTTGTATTTTTTAAATTTTTATTATGTTTATTTATTTATTGGATAGACAGCCAGAAATCTAGCAGGAAGGGGGAGATAGAGAGGGAAAGAGTCAGAGAGACACCTCCTTCACCACTTACAGAGCTTCCCCCCTGCAGGTGGGGACCAGGGGCTCGAACCTGGGTCCTTGTGCATTGTAATGTGTGTGCTCAACCAGGTGTGCCACCACCCAGCCCTTCTTTACTGACTCTTATGCTTTGGAAGAAATAAGAAATTTCTCCCACTGAAGTAAAAAAATTCTGACTCCAGGGGTAAAGTCCAAGTTCATAGAGCCAGGGGATCACACCCTTTCCATGGGAGGATGTTCCTCTCAACTTTCAGAATACCCTTCTCCATAAACACAGCACCAAGAGAGGCAGAAATAGGATCTGGTCTTCCACATTCCCTATTTCATTCTCCCAGGAGTGTAGGAAACTCAAAGGTGGTCTCTTTGATGAGGAAAAGAACAGGTAAAATGCAAATGCAGCTGAATAAGTACTTGCTTGACCTTCCTGTGCTTAAAGAAGGGTAATATATATATTTATGTTTATATATATATATGTATTCTAAAAATAATTTTGAGCTATACTCCCAGTGAGGGAGAAATGATAGAAGGAAGATGACCAAAGGGCTCTGAACTCCAACTTCATTAGGACCCGGAGAGAGAGGAGGGAAAAAGGGAGACACTTGAATGTAGTAATAGGTGTATGTGTGACTTGGAAAGGAAGAGAAGATGGGATCATTGGGGAAAAATGGGCAAATATATACAAATACAGACAGATAGTTGTAGGAGTAATAGTTAACCCTATATCTGTAACCTTAAGAAAACTGCTGTAGCTTACAATGGAGGGATTGGGTATTCAGAACTCTGGTTTATTTGTTTAATAATTTTTTAAAAATTTGTTTTATTTATTCCATGAGACAGAAAGAGGGAGAGAGGGAAAAGGCAGATCACCACTTGGACATACAAACTACTGGGGATCAAACTCAGGGACTCATGCTTCTAAGTCCAGAGCTGTACCATTCATTGCACAATCTCCTGGGTCACCTGGCTCTGTCACTTTTAGCTGTTTAATTTGGGGGTAAGTCACTTAGCAAACAGCTTCAATTTCCTCCCAGGTAAGGTAGGTTTAATTATACTCACTGAATTTGCTTATTATGTAAGTTACTATATGTGAAGCACTTTAAAATATTGCTCTACTGCCCTCTTACATTTTCCCCCTATGAAAAGTCTGCTGTCAGCTTTATCTTTGCTTTTTTTTTTTTTGTATACAATATAAGATAGGGTGTTCAACCTTGTGAATTCCAGGTGTTCTGGTCTCCCTGGGCTCTCAGCTCCATGTCATCAAACCAGAGATTTTGTAAAACTCTGTCTTGGCTCCCCACTCCTCAGAAATAGCATAGAAACACTCTGCAAGCAGGAGCTAGGCCACTGTTGAACTCATCTGGCTTGATTTTCCCTTACTCAGAGATCACTGACCTTCACTGACTGATGTCCAGTGTCCTACAAACATTTAAGTTGAAATATATTGCAAATGTTTAGACTGTAGCCTTTGCAAGGGTATTATTAGTTACTACCAGTGACTTTAGCTTGGTCAGAAGTGCAAGTCCCCTAAAGCTCATTTGATGGGAATCATAAGCCCTCTCAGTCCCATGCACAGTCTGAAGGGTGTCCCCCTCACATGCCCTGATCTTTAGGAAAGGGACATGTACCCAGCACACTTCTCCACACACAGAAGGAACTTGGAAATATTTCACAATGGTTCCTAATCAGTAGACAAGAAAAGAAGCACTTTTGCATGAATACAAATTGTGAATGTTTCAACCAGCATTGTTCCTTTGATGATTTGATTTTGGAAAATTTCTCCTTTTGTATGAAAGCTCAGTTTATTGTAGGGTTTATGCATAAAATATGCTGAAAAGATAGAAATAGAGAAATCAGAACTTGGAAATAAGGATTTAAAGCACAAAAATATTATTTTTAAAAAATATTTATCTTATTTAAGAGAGGGGGGAGAGAGAGAGACAGAGAGAGAAGAGAGAGAGATGCCAGAACATCACTATGGTACACACAGTATTGGGAATCAAACTAAAAGCCTCGGGCATGGAAACCCTGTGCTTCTACCAGCTAAGCTATTTTCCTGGCCATGACAAAACATGTAATTTAATTTTAAACTTTCATCTCTATTTGTGCTCAGCATCTATGTTTTCTCTTATGGATATTCTTTAAGGAACTAAAGATCACTCTTGCCACTTTCAACCCATTTTTCAAAAAAAGAACAATTGCTGAGACTTCTGTGGAAATAGCCAATCTAAGACTAACTCAGAATTTCCTGGCAAAGAGTAATATTGTTATTAAAATTTGCCACCAAGCACTATAGAATCATTAACTTGGGGAGAGCATCTCAGAATTCTTCACAGTTTTCATACCACAGTTGCAGAGTGACATTACTGGGATCTTGAACTCCTGTCTAGATTAAATGCTGGAGGCTGCTGAAATTGATTCCTTTCCTCAGATATGAGGTAAGTCAGATATATATATATACACATACATACAAATGGAGAGAGATAGAGAGAGACTTGACGGCTTTTTATAGGTATTTAAAAGATCTTTAAATGTCTTTATTCATTTTAAAATATAGAATCATAAATTCTAAAGGGCCAAACTGATAACAATCTGGTGAAAATGAAATAATCAGCAGGGTAGATTTCAGCAGAAACCATCCCACATCACAGCCAGAAAACATGTCCCCTTGATGCCCTGGCTTCCTTTTATCACCGTAGACCCTTTCTGTTCAGTCAGGGAGCCGGAGCTTGGTTCTGAAAATACAGGCTGTGACACAGCAGCTGGTCGTGAAATCAGTTTAGTGCATCATGATTGTTTTTAAAAAATGACTCAAAGCTTTAAAAATACTAAAGCATGTTCCAATAGAGAAGTATGTGCTATTTCATGAAATTTAGTTCTATTTCAAATAGGTATGCCTGTAAATGCAGAAAAATAATTAAAAAGTGTATCTTTTACTTTGAGTCATGTTCAAAGGAGTTTGAAAGTTCAACAACTATTCAAATTTTTGTATTTAACTACTGGTAGGATTGGGAATTCATATACCCATTGATGGAAACACAAATACCATTTCAAATATCGATTCTGAGGAAATAATCACAAGTATACAAAAGGGGAGCACTAAAATGTCTTCTGTAGTGTCATTTATAATCTTGAAAAATTTGTCACAAACTAAAGAATTGGTTGAATAAAAATATGTCACAGTTATCGACATGACAGATGGCACCAGCCATTAAAACTTCATTGCAGAGGAGTGGCATAAGGGGGTACTCGCATCAACTCTTAAATATTGGAGTTGTAAAAATTTAAACCACATACAACACAACTCATAGGAAGAATGTAGTGTAAGTGATAACAATGATCCCAGGATTATGTCATTTTGGGATTTAGCTCCTTTATTCCTTTTGTTTTCTGGTATTTTCTAAAAATTCCACAGTAACTATATCTCACTACTTTTGTAACCGGTAAGAATAACAGGATACATGTGATATTAAACGTGTTCTACTCAGCAAAGAAGCTGACCTGCATAGTTGATGTTCCCTCTGGACAACAGCAATAAGCATTGCAGTTAGCTGTCAAGAGAAGTGGGATTTCAGAGCACTACATGTTTACAGTAGAGGTAAAAATTAGGTGCCAGATGTACTTCCATCCTGATAAACTGTACAGAGAGTTCCCATCCTAGCTCTCTTCTTGAGTCTTTGTCTCCTAAATTACACAGGAAATGAACCATCAAGATAGGCATGCACAAGTTTTAGAGCCAATAATAATATTCAGTCACTGTTCTGAACAGGAATAGTTTGTAGAAAATACCAGCGTCCTCTCTCCTCCTCCAAAAAAGCAACAACAGAGTCAGACATTTTTTAATTGCCAGGATGAAAATAATAATAAAGCAATGAAAGATTTATTTGTGGATTAATCTCCAGTTTTACGAACAAGAAAGAACAATGGATTATAGAGCAATCATTAACTCAGTCCATCTGCCCATGATTCCATATGTCCATCAATTCATATGACCATCAGTCTGCCCATCATCTCAGTTGCCATCAATCTGTTTTTATACCATCTATTCACCAGTCTACTTGCCTATCTGCCTATCAGTCTGTCTATCCATCAACCCAGCTTGGAAAAGCAGTCCACTGCTATAACATGGCAAGTGGAGGGGTCATTTCTACACTTTGGGTTAGTGCGGTAAAGAGAATATGACTGTACACAGCTGCAGAATAGCAAGGAGGAGCCCAGGATTAACCCAGGGAGAGCATGGCCTTCCAGCACTGGGACTGGGTCTGAGGACAGAGGATCAAAAAGGTCAAGAAGAGAGACAGGAGGTACAAAGGCCCAGGGGCAGGAGACACTTTGCGTATGTCAAAAGGGATATGCTAAAGGAGACTAAAAGACTTGAAGTCAGAACTATGGGTATCTCAGTCTGCACAGTGGCCCCCAGCAGCACCATAACCTTCCCCTCCACCAGCTGCTTCTGCCTGAGGGAAGGCTTCAAGTCTTAGCTCCCACTTGCTGAGGGAAAGCTTCTGGATCTTCTCTGGAATCTCTGAGCTCTGCACTCAGCTGCTGCCAGCAAGGTTCCATTGGAAGCAGCAGCCACCTCCCTGGAGCACCAGGTAGGAAGCACCCACTTAGCAGAAGGTTTCAGGATGTGGCAAATCACTAAGAAAAGTCACCACAAGCCACTCACTGACCCCAACTATCTGGGAAGACCTCAGCTGCTGGTTCAGCTGCACCCCAGGACTAGCTGTCACTTTATTCTCTCTCTCCTTGCTGTCCTAGTGGATCCCCATCAACATGATCACAGGAGCAGGCAAGCATGCTTACCATCCCCAGTGTGGACACAGCACAGGACCCTGTGTTATGGGCACAGTGACACAGCCACCCGGAGAGGGGAGCACACCGGTTTTCAGAGACAAGAACACAGGAGGCTCTAACTGTCAACCACAACATGAGCTGATACCCACAGGGCTGCAATGCCACTGAGGCATGGGCTCACAGTCTATATTCTACCTGTCCTACTCGCAGACACACAAGCTGGGCCCCCTTTTACACCAGCTGTAAGCCTGAATAGGGATGCAAAGACTCCCTGCACCTTGCATCCTGCAGGTACCTCTACTCACAGAATGGGCAGGAATAAGGCACAAGTTCCAGATATTCTCAAGGTTCTAAGCATTCTTCCTGGATTCCAGAAATCTTAACCCCTTCACCTATCAATCAATACTAAGGGGACACATGAGGAAGTCTCTACTGCTTGGCACATCCCTGCCTGCTTCCATCTCAGGGCTAGAGATCTAGCACTTCCTGCATTTTCTTCAAGGGTTTAAATCTAAACTAGAGCAGAGCTCTGACTATCTGATCTTGCTAGCTCTTTGATAGACTGTCAAGCACTCTCACCACCAAGTTCAACGGTATTAGAGGTGGAGTTCCATAGGATAGGCCAGGGCCAAGCAGCTCATAAATAGTCAGTCCTCACAACACCATAGGAGGCGAGCAAGCAAAGATGACAAGGCCATGCAATGCACCCAGGGTTGTTAGGACAGTCAGGACTTCCACCCAGTTCCACAGTCCATGCTGCTCCTCTGTCCACACCACTCCCCCCAGGCTTGCTACCATGTGGGGCTCACCATGCCTCCAGTGCATTCACGGCAGTCCTGCAGACAAGTGATGTTCTCCCAGGTACTGTATGCCTTCAGCCCTGCCACGAGGGCCTGCAGTGAGCGACTGCTGCCCAGTTCCTTATCCTGGTAGATGTTCTGGTCCAGAAGGGCCCCAGCATACCTGTAAGACAAGCAGGAAAGTGTGATGAGGGGAGTAGTGCCCTGGCATATGTGTAAGGGATCACATCAAGGAAGGACAGCGCTGGTGGGTATGGGAGTCCAAAGTGGGACTGAGACAGCCATGGTTCACAGTAGATGTAATGGTCCAAGATTGAATGCCATGCCCCATGCCCACAAGAACTGGACCAGAATGTCTGCTCTTTTCACATCTACTCAAGAGTACACAGAACATTCTAGCAGAGACTTGCAGGCAAGTGAACTAATAGGAGATGTGGCGACTGGAGAGGAATAAGGAAAACCATTTTTTAAAAAAATTTCTTTATTGGGGAATTAATGTTCTACATTCGACAGTAAATACAACAGTTTGTACATGCATAACATTTCCCAGTTTTCCATATAACAATACAACCCCCACTAATTCCTCTGTCATCCTTCTTGGATCTGTATTCTCCCCACCCATCCACCCCAGAGTGTTTTACTTTGGTGTAATACGCCACTTCCAGTTCAGGTTCTCCTTGTGTAGGAAAACCACTTTTAAAAACATTTATTTATTTATTTAATAGACACACAGAGAAATTGAGAGGGAAGCAGGAGGAGAGAGGGAGAGAGAAAGAGACATTAGCAGCATTGCTTCATCTCTTGTGAAGCTTTACCCCTATAGGGGGGGATGGGGGCTTGCACCTGTGTCCTTGTGCACTGTGATGTGTATACTTAACCTGGTACACCACCACCCAGTCCCAAGAAAAACACTTCTATTTACAGATGAAATGTCCTTGCTCATTTCAAGGTCAGTGATTTAATCTTATCTGCAAAATTCCTTTTGCCCCATGGGATAAGATATTCTCAGTTTTCTGGGATGAATATCTGGACATCTTGGGGTGAGGTAGGGAGTCATTATTTTGCCTGTCACACAGTCCATTTCAGATACTTCAATGAAAGTGGAATTTAAAAATTAAAATTCAACACTTTTAAGAGGCAAAAGAAGCTTCCTTCTACTCCCAGGAGGGGATTTTAGTGACTTTCATTATGAAATGGCATTAGATTTTATAAAAATGCTGTCCTTACATCAAGTGAGATGATTGGATAGATATTTTCATCTATTTTGTAAATGTGATATATTATACTCTGTGTGTGTGTGTGTGTGTGTGTGTGTGTGTGTGTGTGTGTGTGTTACACTGGGGATAAACCTCACTTAGTCCTGGTGTCTATCTGATGCTGCGGGGTATGGTTTGCTGGCATTTTGTGGAGGGTTTTCATATTTACATTCACAAATGAAGCTGGTCTGTAGTTTTTTTTTTCTTCCTTTGTTTCATTTTGGTAATTAGTATACTGGCTTCACAGAATAAGCTGGAAACTGTTGCTTCCTCTCCTATGTTTTAGAAGAGTTAAAATTAGTGCAGCCTTTAGTAGTTACAGGATTGTTTGGAGCTTCTATTTGTTCTTTTTTTCTGTTTTGATAATTTTCATATGCCTAGGTCTTTGTTCATTTTTATCTAAGTTATCAAGTTTGTTCACATATTGTTAGCCACATGATTCTATAATACTCCATTTCTGTGAGGTTAGTCCTAGTATGCAATTTCAACACTTATATAAAGCTATAGTTATGGGGCCAGGCAGTGGCACACTTGGTTAAGTGCACAGATTACAGTGCACAAGGACTCAGGATCAAACTCCTGGCCCCTACCTGCAGGGGGAAAGCCTTACAAGTGGTGAAGCAGGGCTTCAGGTGTCTCTCTCTGTCTCCCTCTCCTCTCAATTTCTGTCTCACCCAATACTAAATAAATAATATTTAAAAAATTAAAGAGTAAAGCTACAGTTATGGAGATATATTTTATTTACTTTATTATTTGATATAATTTTATTAGTGATTTAATAATGGTTTTAAAACTTTTAAGATTATAAGAGTGTAGTTCCATTCCCCCTCCCCAACACCAACATAGTTCTCACAAAGTCTGAGAATCAGGTTGAATACTTTTTTTCAAGTTCATGTGTTTTCATTCTTTGTATTCCATATATAGCAAAACTACCTGCCAGTGTCTTTCACCTCCTTATTTTTTATGATATATCATGAAAACATCTTACAGAGAACAAAACATTCACCATAAAAGAGGAAAAAACAGCTAAAATAGACATCAGCATTAAATTTTTTGCTAACCAAAAAAACACTGATAAGAAAATGAAAAAATAAAAATCCAATTGGATGAAAATCTCTACAGCAAATATATCTGACTTACTTTTTTAGAATATACAAATAATTCTTATAAATAAATTCTTTTTAATATTTATTTTTATTATCTTTATTTATTGAATAGAGACAGTCAGAAATCAAGGGGGTGACAGAGAAGAAGAGAGACAGAGAGACACCATTAGCACAGTTTAACCACTTGCAAAGCTTTGCCCCTGCAGGTGAGGACTAGGGACTCAAATCCAGGTAACTAGATATGCTAGCCCCCTAATAAATCAGTTCTTATAAAGCAATTTGGAAAAATGTTCAAGGGACTTAAACAGACCCTTTAAAAAGACAACTGTCAAGGATCACATAAAAAAAAAAAAGGTCAACATCACCAGACACTACTATGTAAGTGTGAATTTAAATTCTGATGAGATGCCATTTCACACTACTATGTAGGATCAAATTAAGAAACAGATGAGGGGCCAGGTACATCCAGTTGAATGCAAAATGTGCAAAGATTGTTCCAATGTACAAAGATCCAGCTTCAAGCTCCCAGTCTTCACTTGCAGGGGGTAGAGGGGAGGGAAGCTTCACAAATGGTGAAGAAGTGTTGCAGATGTCTTTCTGTCTCTTACCCTCTCTATCTCAAGTTTTCTCTGTCTCTATCCTAAATAATAAATAAACAATGAATAAAATAGAAAAGAAGAAACACATATTGATAAGATGTAGAGAAATTAGAACTCAAGCACTTTCAAGAGCATAAAATGATACCTGTCTCTGAACACACACACGCACACACACTCAGTTGCCCTGAAGTCCTCCCTGGGTATTTACCTTGAAAAAATAGGAAAGGTTTCTGCAACAGTACTCACTGCAGCTTATTCACAGTAGTCAAAAGGCTTGGAAATTATACATGAATAAAAAAGCTTCACAGTTTATTCATTTTATGTTTCTAGTCCACAATAAATACAAAACTACTAACAACAATGAGAAACATCAAAGTGCCATATAAAATGAAATAAATTGGACACACACAAAAGTACATATTGTGCAAAGAAAAAAAAAAAGTACATATTGTGCGATGCCATTGATGTGAAATTCAAGAACAGATAAACTAAGTTATGGAGACAGGAGTCAGATGGTGGTTGTCACTGGTGTGGTAGTGAAGCAGGACTCTCTAAAACAATAGAAATGTGGCTGGATAATTCATAACCCCCTTGGAGCCTTCCAGGTCCTTACTCACTTTAAGAAGGACTTAACCAAACACAAGAAACATTACTGAGTACAGGAACCATTTGTGTGTTAAGACAACATTTATAGTCAAGCATCTTTGAGTTATGGTATTTAGTCTCACCTCCTCTGTCTCTGATCAGCCAATTTATACTTGCATGAACTGGCAGTGAAAGTGGGTGTTCACTGCTTGGGGTCACAAGTAACAGGTAGGTGGCCTTAGGTCAGGGAAGCCTCTTTGCTGAGTCATGTGCATGGTTCCAGCACTGTTAAACGACACATGATCTCCACCGTTTTGGTTTTTCTCCATGGCTACTCATTCTGTTCTCTAACTTATTAAACAAGTATATGTGCTTATTAAAATTCAACAAATGACATATACCAAAACCTGTGCATTCTATTCTGTGCAAATTAAACTTGGAAAAAAACCTCTTTTTCTCCCAGCTGGCTTGCATTGCTCTTAGCATTGTGAACTGAAGCTCCCTTTGCAAGCAGGATTCACTGCTCATGCTCACTGGAACCTCACCCCAGGTAGAGCAGGAATAGAGAATGTCCACCCAAGTCTTCCCAGTAAGGCCAGCAGCAGAAAGGAGTCCCAAACTCAGCAGAAACTAGAATTTTACTATTTCTAATTAAATCCTTTTTATAAACCCTGGCACCAGATTACCGATTGACATGGGAAATTCCAAACACACCTATCCATTCTAAATCATTCAGAAATCAATCTTTGTAGTTAACATGAAAAAACAGCAGAGAAAGGCACAGGATAAGGGTTCAAAGTTTGGGGCCTGCTCCTACCTACTCCATGGTATAGTGATCCTGGAATAACCCATTTTCTGATCATTAGAATGTGCTGATGATATACAAAGGCCAGGCTGAGAAGTGCAGGTGGAGGCCTCCTGTGAAGTGCGAAGTTCCCTGTGGACTTAGAGCATGATCACCATGATCTTGATAATCTGCTTGTCACCCTCCAGGTAAGTCCCTGGACCTATTTCAGAAAACTACCTGGAAATGAAAACCTTTGTCAGAGGTAAAGAAAATGGGACTTTCCTTGCCTGTCTCTTTTAGAAACTCAGGAAACAGTGGCTCTTAAGTTCTCTGTGGACTCCACTCATCTGGATAGACACTGATGTTTAAAGGACATCACTGTAATTGAGTTGGATGTTAACAGAAACTTTTCCTTTCCAGTTCAGAGTCAGAAAGTGTTGTGTGGAGTTGTACCCCTCCTATCCTACGGTTTTGTTAATGTCTCCTTTTTTAAATAAATAAATAAATAAATAAAGTCAGAAGGTGATGTTCTTTCTGCCTTTCTGCCCACTCCTGCCTTGTTCCAGAGCCTCACTTTGACACACCTGACAACCATCTTACCTGCTGACGAAGGTCAGAGCCAAGGCTGTGGCCAGGTGAGGCATCAGCCGGAGGGTCTGTGTTTGGTGCTCAATAATCTTGACCTCTTCCTTGGCTTTGGGCCCGAACTGCCTCCGGCTAGAGGGAAACAAGCACACACAGTTTCTTAAAAAAAAAAAAAATCTAAATCTAATAGGTGATTTCATTCCCAGAACTAAAACACTGAGCAGCTGTTTTCAAATCAGAATTTCAAACACCCAAGTCTCTTCAAGTGCAATTGAGATAATAAGATACCAAGTTCCTGAAGACAGTGTAACACAGAAAGCTTTTTAGCTCCTCTGGAAATTACCCTTTCCAACCATGGAACATTTTTAACACACGGAGTAATTTTTACTTCTTAACATTTACATGGCATTTCATGTTCCAAGTGCCCCATGATCATTAATTATCCAGCTTTACTAAGTTGGTGACATAATTAATAGGATGGGAACAATATTCGAGAACATATTTCAAAAGGACATTCTCAACAAGGAGGCACCGCTAGCATTGGTGCCCCTGTCAGACTCAGAGGCAGGTCATTACTTTCAGCCCACCTAAGGTCCCCCTCCCCTACAGCTCGCTGCGGGAGGTGTGCTCCTTGTCCTGTCTCATCCTGGGGACAACTGCTGCGGAAAACCAGCTGGCTCCACAGAGCCAGCCAGTCCACAGAGCAGCTTATAAAGTTGTGTGGGCCTATTCCCAAGGCAATGCCCAGGTCTCAGCTTAGAGCTTCCCTCAGCTGCAAAGAACCAGGCCTTTTATAGGTCAACCTCCACCCTGTGAAGGCAGGTGCTCTTAATCATGGGCTTGGCAGCAACTTGCCTCTGCATCCCTCTGACCTAAGTGCTGATTTCTGAAAGCATGTTCAAGCATGCACACATGTACACTTAGCTACAGATATGCACACATGTACATAAAGAAATACACGCACGTATATGTACACATGGATGTATAGACACAGACATGAACATATGATTACATTATCAAGCAAGCAAGGCAAACTTGTGCTTCAGAAATCAGTGAAATCAGGTAATCATCAGCCATGGTTAGAAAGACAACAGACATATACTTTTAATTGCACATTTGATAAAGTTCTTTCAATATGATATCCGCATGTTAGTTTCGTCTTTGTGGCCATTAGGAGCACACAATGCCTTCTTAGTGTGCAAGGCATCTAGAATTCACAGCCAGCCGGATGAGATGTGGTGCAGACTTATGAGCACACTTGCACCTCAGAAGTTGCTGGGGTGCACTGTGCACACAGGCTTGATTTTAGTGAGCTCAGCTTTCCCTACCCACTGTACCCGCCCCACAGAAGACTGCTTGGGAAATACTACCCCATCTTGGACTCTGTCCAGCCACAGTGTACACCTGATGACAGAGGGGTATGGAGCCAAATGAGATGTAGCAGTCTGTAAGAAACCTATCTATCAAGCTTTTGCAGGATCATTGCTTAACACATTTAAAAGCAATCACAGACCACATGGCCAGGAAACAGCTCACCTGGTAGAGTGCACACTTTATCATGCCTGAGGATCTGGCATGGTTGAATTTAAGCTCCTGTCTACCACATGGTCACACCTGCACCAGGGAAACTTCACAAGAGGTGGGGAAGCGCTGTGATGCCTCTCCTCTCTCTCCATCGCTCTATCTCTCTCTGTCTCTCACTCTTTATCTAGTAAAATTAAATAGACTTCTGGGGGGTAATGGTGGTGCACCCAGTTAAGTACACATAGTACTCTGTACAAGGATCCACACAAGGACCTGGGTTTGAGCCCCTGCTCCCCACCTGCAGCGGGGACACTTCATCAGCAGTGACACAGGTCTGCAAGTGTCTGTCTTCCTCTCCCCCTCTCTATCTCCCCTCTCAATTTCTCTCTCAGCACCATGCAAGCCCCAATGACAACACTCTCTACTTTTTCCTTCTTGATTTCATTTTGTCTTTATCCAATTTTTAAAATGAGAAATTAAATTTCATCTGTCTACTCTTCCCATTTTGATTTGTTTTTAATTATGTAACTATGCTGCAGCCTTTGCTATAGTCTCTTTGACTAACTAACATCTTATTTATCAAAACTAGGCATTGCTACATGCAACTTACAACTCTGATGTACATTTGTGGGCCTGCTTTGTGCCAGGAACCACAGTGGGCATTGGGCATCTACCAAAGTAAAGAAGACCAAGGCCAGCCACTGAGCTCACATCACAGATGGTTACACACAGCGAGAACCAGACCAAGTGGCAAGAGTAGACCACTGGGCAGCCCAAGAGCCCGTGACTACCACAGTCACTCCACCCTGTCCTCCTGTACTTGCTCTTGTTGCCAGAAGTTTACCCACGTCATGACTACAAACCAACCAGCTGATCATTGTGCTTTAGGGAAAGACAGAAACAGGCTGGGAGTATGGACTGACCTGCCAACACCAAAGTCCAGTGGGGATCCAATTACAGAAGCCAGACCTCCCATCTTTTGCACCCCATAATGACCTTGGGTCCATATTCCCAGAGGGATAAAGAATAGGAAAGCTTCCAATGGAGGGATTGGGATACAGAACTCTAGTGGTGGGAATTGTGTGAAATTGTACCCCTTTTATCCTATGGTCTTGTTGAACATTAGTAAATCAATGGAAAATATAATAGCAATGTCATTTTAGAGAGCATCTCAAAAAATTCTCTATTTAGGTGTATGATATCTGTCTTGGTCCCATATACAGCAGACAGGTGATAATGGGCAGGTAGGAGAGGTTGTTTGTTTGCTTGTGTAAAGTCAAGGTTTTGTGTATGTTCAATTTCACTGCTTCCAGGGCACTTTTCTCATTCATATAGAGAGACAGAAAGAGGGAGAAGCACTACAGAGCCAGAGCTGCTTCTGGTGCCACAGAACCTCTCGTGTGGTACCAGGTTAGAACCTAAGTTGTATATATGGCAAGACACATGCCCTACCCAGTGAGATATCTCTCCAGCCTCCGGGTATTTGTTGAGTGAGTGAGTGAGTGAGTGAGTGAATCAGTCAGTCAGTCAGTCAGTCAGTCAGTCAGTCAGTCAGTCAGTGAGTTCTGCCAGTGAGGAAATGCAGACTAAACCTGACTGAGTGGTCCACTGGAAAATTTAGTGAAGGTCTTTAGATGTGAACTCGGGACCCCAACCTAGCTTACCTGTTTACCAACTCAGGCACAACTTGTAATTGGCCCCTTTATTCTTCAATCCTCACATTCCCATTAGGACAACAGATTCAGAGCAGAAAGGGGCCACTAAGGGCTTGACAAAATCTTTTCTTGTGCTGGTGTGGAGGAATGCTCAACTTATGCATTGCCAATTTTTTTTTATTTTATTTTATTTATTTATTCCCTTTTGTTGCCCTTGTTGTTTTATTGTTGTAGTTATTATTGATGTTGTTGTTGTGGGATAGGACAGAGAGAAATGGAGAGAGGAGGGGAAGACAGAGAGGGGGAGAGAAAGACAGACACCTGCAGACCTGCTTCACTGCCTGTGAAGGGACCTGACTGCAGGTGGGGAGCCGGGGGCTCGAACCGGGATCCTGACGCCGGTCCTTGAGCTTAGCGCCACCTGCGCTTAACCCGCTGCGCTACACCCCGACTCCTGCACTGCCAATTTTTAACAAACTCAACAGATCTCATAAGAATCTGTATCTCCAGCTACCCTTGCAATTTTTATAAAGGTCTAGTAACTTTAGACCCTGTTCCTATGATGTGATCTGGAGCTCAAAAGTTTCTAGTCCCCAACCTGCCCCCCACAACCCCCACAACCCCCACAACCCCTGTCCTCTACAAACACACCGCATCCCGCATCGGCTAGGGCAAGCTGCTATCCCCATTTTCACTTGCCAACATTAGCTGCATACCCAAGAGGGTCTGAATTTTCTGTCCCTGCCACAGTGGATTTCTTGTTTTCATCTAGAATAATTTACATCAACATCCTAGCTTGTTAATTAAGTTCTGTGACTATGACATACAGCCACGCACAGCATTCTTTGTGAGTCTATGAATTCATTAGCAGAACCCCCTCAAGGACAAAAATGGCTTTGGCCAACTTGTTCAGAATGAAATCCCTACTCTGGTTTCCCAGCTATTTTTCCTATTAAGCGCCTCCAGACACCTACCACCCTGGGCATTTGTCCAGGTAGGGTTCTCTGCCTGCAGCCAACTTCACTCTCAAATGTCACCTTTTTGGTGGCTCAGCCAAATCTCACTCTCCCCATTGAGGCTCCTTCTCTTCCTGGACACACATCCTCAAACCCCAAAGGAAGTAGGGAGTCCAGCAGGTCATCTATGATTTCTCCCCTGCAGTCCTGTCTTCCATGTACTCCTGTGATAACTACGTGTTTCTGATATGTTAATACCTAGCCCTTTGCTGATGCTGGTAAAACTGTTCCCTGCAGGGCCTTCTCAGGGAACGTGTCTTCCAACTGACCCAGAACCTACTCTCCCACCTTTGCAAAAACCCTTTCTGAGTCCTTTGACTCTGGGCCACTATCTCCTGTCCTTATAGTCTCAGGGTCATATCTCACACAAGTAGGAACAGCTACTATGATCCAAACCTTCTAAAATGAGTCAAACTAGTTAGTCCTAAACCTTTTTAGTTCACTTACACCCACCCCCACTCCTCCCCATTAAACCCACTATAAAGACTCTATCCCAGTGTCCTCCTTGCTCCTTCCATCTCCCGGCTGACCTGTACCTTTCTGGTGACCCTGCCTACATGGCATGTTGCGACCTCTCCGCCCCAGCCCCTTCCTCCCTTGGACTCTGAATAACAAGTTCTCTTTTCCATGGCAGTTGTCTACTTATCCTTTGGTCTCAACTGTAGATAAGCAGTAACAAAGCCTACATTTAAAAGCAGTGTCCATGACAAGATTCACAGTTGAGAGAAGATGGCCTGTCTGTCTTCAGGTGCCCCCAAGCCTGGCCAGATATGAGTGCTTAGGAAAAATCAAAACAGAGTTACAGACAGAATGTTCTGCAGTCTCCATCAACTCCACACCCAATGCCTATGCCACGCCTGACTCCTACACTTGCCCCTGCACTTATTACTAGCTATTCTGATGAAAGTCACACTTGCAGGCACCAGAGTCCTGGGTGGGACATTTTGGGATGAAGGAAACAAAGGCGATTAGAAGACCACTTGACCCTTATACCAAGAGTCTACATCATCACTGTTTTGTTAGCAGTGGGGTTTAGGAGGAGGGACTTGAAGGGGAAAATGAATGAAAAGAAGGGATACAACCCCCCTCCCCAAGCACCACCACTACCTCTCTTCCTCTCTGATATAAGACACTGGTGAGGAGATTGCCACTTCTCTCACCTATCAGCCACATTCTCTGTCTCTTCCAGGGGTAAACTGGCACTGAAGGCTAAAGACTCCTCTACCACCAAACATGTAGTTGAAGGTGACTCCCGTGACTGCCACCACCTCTTTTCAAACTGGAAGGCTGGCTGCAGCAGAGGCAGCAAAGAGAGAAAGAAGCCTTCAAGACTGTGCTGTGAGAGGGCCTGCCTGGTGCAGGAGTTCTGTCTCTGCTCTCAGGCCCAGCACCACTGTGAGTGCCATGATGACCCAGGCAGGTTCTATGGTTGCCAACGCCCTGCACTGAGGTCACTGGACTGCAGGCTCAGCACTGGCCAGCAGTGACTGCCTACCCAACATCTGTATTGTATGTTATGATCAGGTGGACATAATAGTCTTCTTGGCCTTTCCTTTTATTAAGTTAGTGCTTTTCTAACACACACACACACACACACATATATGTGTGATATATATATATGTGTGTGTGTGTGTCAAGGCTATATTTTTCTTCGTAAACATAATTTTTACTTCAGTGCTTGAGAAAAAAACAAAAACAAACCACTTACTAAGCTCTCTAAAACAAGAAGTGATGCCTGTGCATGTGACAATCATGTGCAAATGAAGCTGAGGCAAAGAGCACCCTGAATGGTGCCATTTAGAATTATAGATTCGAGAAGCTATTCTTGGTTTCCAGCAATGCATAAGGGCTTGAGGAAACATTTATTTTTGAGTTGTTTTATTTCGTTCCCACTTGAGTTTGAACACGGCTGCTTAGAGCAACATTCATGGAGAGTGACATGGCGATTAATCACCAGCACAGCTACTGCACGCGCGGCCTCTGGGGATGCTGGGCTGCCTGCCTTCCTTGCTCTCCCTCCGGTCTCTTCTCCCAGAGGAGGCCAGTGACCTACTAAAAAGATAATTGCTTCACATGTTCCCTGCTCAGCAGCATCATTGCATCAGTCTGTTCTGAATGACATCCAGTCAAACTAAACAAGGAGAGGAGCTTTGTGGTTGGACCTCTGCCCTTGACCCTGAGAATCTGGGAGGCATAACCTGGTTCTTAGTGCAGAATGGAGGAGGACAAAATCCTCCTCCTTCAGTGTCAAAGTGCAGCCCTCTACAAACAAACAAACACTGAGAAAATTCCTGGATGCAGACCCTCTTTCCTCTGGCTTCCTTCTCCTACCAGTAACACAGCCCCAGATAAGAGTTGGAAAAGTCTGAGTGCCCTCACATAGTGAGATCACTGTGGCCCATCCCAGTAACCCTTAGTGGAGACTCTGCTATCTCAGTCCATCTGGGTCTGTCTCTCTCCTGCTCTGGGGATGCTCCTAGATATAGAAACTCAGAGGAAATGTCTGTCACAGACCAGAACATGTTAATGCCACCATCTGGATCCAGCAGATTTGACCCTTTTTAAAAAAAAATTTGGCTGTGGGGACCTAGGAGATAGCTCACTTGGTAGAGTGTGCACTTAATCATGTATGAGGAGTTGGGTTGGAGTCTCCACCCACCATATGGGGCCACCTGCACAGGGAAAGCTTCATGAGCAGTGGAGTGGTGCTGTTGTGTCTTTCCTTCTCTCTCTCCCTCTGCCTTTCTCTCTCTCTCTCTCACTCTCTCTCTCTCTCATCTTCTCTCTCTGTGTGTCTCTCATCCTCTACCTTACAAAATAAAAGTCTGCTGGGAGTGGTGGGATAGTGCAGGCATGAAGCCCCAGCAGAAACACTGCTAGTGGAAAATGTAAGGTAAAATTAAAAAAAAAAATAGACCTGTAATTTATACCATCAAACTAAGTATAGGATACCCTGATTCACAGCCTTAAACCCAACTATTTCAATTCTTACTATTTTTTAAAAGATTTATTTATTTATAAAAGAGAAAGAGAGGGTGAGAGGGATGTTGGGGACTAAACTCAGGACTTCATACTTGATACTTCAATGCTTTATCCATTTTATTAACAGTTAGTATTCTTTTAAAAAAATCATTATTTGTTGGATAAAGACAGCAAGAAATCAAGAGGAAAGAGTGGTGATAGAAAGAGACATAGAGAAACATCTGCAACTCTGATTCACTTGCAAAATTTTCCTACTTCAGGTGGGAACCAGGGGTTTAAACCTGGGTCCTTGCACATTGTAACATGTGCCCTCAACCAGGTGCACCACCACCTGTCCCATCCCCTCCAAGTAGTATTCTTTAGAAACTAAATGTGCAGTGTAATGTCTTTGGGCTCTGACAACGTAATCCTGCACCAAAGCATCAGGTTTAACACCTTATGTCCATCATGCTTTAGGTTTCATTCTTCAAATGGGTGCCCTCAAATTCATTTCTAAGAGAGATGGTGTGTGTATGTGCGTGTGTGTGTGTGTGTTATGTGAAATGAAAAAAGTATGTGGTGGTCCGGGAGGTGGTACATGAATAAGTTATTGAACTCTCAAGCATGAAATCCCGAGTTCAATCCCCGGCAGCACATGTACCAGAGTGATGTCTGGTTCTTTCTCTCCTCCTATCTTTCTCATTAATAAATAAATAAAATCTTTTTAAAAATGCATTTTATAAATAACTTAATATTGATTACCAAATAAGACAACAAGAGCATAATTTACTACCTTTCCTACTACCAAAGAAAAATTATATCTTTGTTTGTGCTACATAAGTGCTGAAAAGTTTATGGAGTTTCAAAAGTCACCTGCCCCTTTTATGCCCCAAAGTCCACCAGTCCATCTTTGTTGTCCCACATTTCAAGGAGAAGCAAAATAAAGCTAGAGTAGATATTGTGATAGAAGTTTCTGGCACATTACGGAGATGTAAGAAGCAGCATATTCTCTCCAGCATATATCAAGCCACCCTGGGAAGGAATCTGGAAGTTATTCGAATGGCTCTCTCACATAAGGGAAATGATTCACTTATCAGAGTTACAACCTTGGTAATATTAGTGAGTGATATGGTTAGATCATTGTGGTCAACAGTTAACTGCATTTATAGATCTTCTTCAAGTTTGTAAGCAACTCTTTGCCCTAAACCAGCTTCCTAGTTCTACTCTCAACTCTGACACCATCTTCCCAGACAATATTTCTGGTCCACCCCAATGTTAATTATCAACTTCAAGCAAAGATTATTAAGATGTAGGTGCCTCGAGAGCTTGTTTGGAGGTTCTAGCAGCGGAGCACAGCTACTCGTATACCCCTGACCAAAGACCGGTCTGTCTCTATTCGGGGAAGGCCGTCCTCTCCGACTGAGCACGCAGCTTTGGGAGGGACACACATGGAGTGATGAAGGAGGAAGGGGACACCTGCCTAGCCAGCCAGATCAGCCGAATCAACCCTGGCGATCAATGGGGTGACAGATGTCGCAGCCAGATCGCCCTCACATTCAAGATGTCAGGCATCGAATGTCAACCCTTCAGCCTCATTACTACGGTGAGACCTACCTTTCTCATAGGATTCTCTAATTCCATTTTGGCTGGTTCACTTCCTAACAAAGTCCCAAAACCTAGATATAGACCAGGTCCCATGAGATATGGCATATGTTCACATGTATCAATAAGTTAGGGCAAAATATATACCTGAAAGCAAAAGTGCACAATAGTCTGTAGTGAGTCAATAAATGAAGCAAGTAGAAAAACCTAAAAAGACACTATAAAGTTCCTAATGAAATAGTTCTACTTAGATATAGATACCTTCCTCGTCTACTTCCTGTTACACTTCCCTCAGTCACTCTAAAGCTAACCTTATCAAAGTTAGGACTATAAAAGCTGAATAAGGGCAAGAGACTGGCATACTTTAATGGTAACTCTTTAGTCACTATCTGGCCACCCCATTATCTGGGGCCCTAGTCAGGGACTCCTGGGATTCCCACACAGACATGATGGGCCTAGACTTGAATAGATCCCTCTCTCCATTGTCACTGGTCATCTCCATCAGAAACCAGCACACTAGACCCCTCTGTGGGTCCCCATAGGACCTTGCCCTCAATGTGGATCAACAACAGTAGATAATATTCCATCCTCTGAACGGAGGCTGGATAACATACTCTATCTACCACGTGAGGAAGATGGGTCATGAAATTGGGGCAGCATGAAACGTTCCTACTCATGACCACAGAATGTGAACTCAGATCTATAGGGACGAAGAGGTTACTTAGACTCCTAAGCTGAATATGGGGCCCCAGATCAAATTAATGGAGTCTCTAGTGAACAATATTTATATACCTTTCCCATACTGGGAGCCACTCTTTCCTCTGATGCAGATTTATAGTCCTTTTCCCAGCCATTATATCATCTCCCCAGACAATAACTTGGACCCACCTGCATATCAGAGGTCAGGCTCAGGAAAAAGCTAGTATAGTCATGGGTCCTTTAGAATATAACTAATATAGGTCTACTAGCTATCTTTAAAACGGAGACCCCAAATATTCACCTACAATATTCCAGTCTTTAGGTTCATGATTAGTCAACAACATGTTTGGCTTTATATATTAACTCTTTTTCAGTTACCAGGTTCCAGATGCTACCATGATGCCATCCAGACTTCCCTGGGCAGACGACCCCACCAATGTGTCCTGGAGCCCCACTTCCCCAGAGCCCTGCCCCACTAGGGAAAGAGAGAGACAGGCTGGGAGTATGGACCAACCTGCCAAAGCCCATGCTCAGCAGGAAAGCAATTACAGAAGCCAGACCTTCCACCTTCTGCATCCCATAATGACCTTGGGTCCATACTCCCAGAGGGATAAAGAATAGGAAGACTATCAGGGGAGAGGATGGGATACAGAGTTCTGGTGGTGGGAATTGTGTGGAGTTGTACCCCTCTTATCCTATGGTTTTGTCAGTGTTTCTGTTTCATAAATAAAATTTTTTTAAAAAGATATAGGTGCCTAGAAACATTGCTAAAATAGATTTCCTAGCTTCCTTCTACCCTAAGGTTCCTAGGCTATCTGCTCTATTCCTACTTTATAGTTCCTGTTTATTAAATATTTTGTCCTGTTTTCCACCTTACTGTATTTCATCCTGCTTTTCTAGAAAGATGACCTCACCTTCCTGAAAACTTACCTCTCCAGAGCCCTACCCCATTAGGGGAAGATAGAAACATGCTGGGAGTTATTAATCAATCTGCAAACACCCATGTCCAGTGGAGAAGAAATTATAGAAGTCATAACTTCCACTTATTGCACCACATTGGATCGACCTTCTCGTGGTGCATCCCGTGAGTACCCATTCATTGGGGAAACTGATGATCCTTCCTAGCCGACTGAATCCACATGGATCCCAGTCACTTTCAAAGCCAGCAACAAGCAGCTCCTGACAGCTTTCAACCTGACCTGTTGACTGGCTACGGAAGAAGGGCAAACGCTAGAAGAAGATTGCACCACAAAAAGAATTTTGGTCTATACTCCAGAGGGATAAAGAATAAGGGAGATTCCAATGGAGGGGATAATGGTACACCGAACTCTGGTGGTAGGAACTGTATGAAATTATACCCATTAAAATTATACTCCTTAAATTCTTGTAAATCAGTATTAAATGCCTAATAAAAAATAAAACATTAAAATATGCTAACTGTCTCAACTGTGATTCCTTGATTTTTCTTAAAAAAAAAAAAAAAAAAAAAAGTGTCCCAGGGCAGCAAGATAGCTCACTTGAGTGGATGCCTTGTTGGTCATGCATTTGACTCAGGCTCAAATCCAGTACCTCCATAGAGGATGCAGAGGATACACTGGCATGGTATGGTGTCTTTTCCTCTCCCACTTTCTCTCTCCTCTCTCTCTCTCTCTCTCTCTCTCTCTGTGTCTTTCTAAGAAAAAAGCTGGTGTGAAGCAGTGAAGTACCAGTAATGATTTTAAAAAATGTATATTACTGAATATAAGACAAAATTAATGGTGGAGACAGAGTCATTAATTATACATGAGACTGTATGGTGTGATCTAATGCTTTTGTTGCTGAGTTATTTTCTTATGTAAAACACATATGTAAATATACAGACAAAACTTAGGACAGAGTAGCAGCAGCTGCATCTCTCCTCTCCCCAGTCAACTAAGAATAACAAAGAAGATCACCTGAGAACACAAGACTTGGATTACTTTGGGAACCCACCAAGTCACAGGTGAGTACAAACATGTGGCTCATGGACAGAGAGGTGCCTAAGGAGAGATTTCTGGGGCTTAAATCCCAAATCTACAACTGGTAACAGTCTGGCAGTTTGCCAGTTGAAGCACCACCTCTGGTCTGAGTTTTATCAACAAATAGACTGCTGAAGGAAGAAGAGGATCCCCTAAGGCTCAGCAAATGCAATCATAAGTCTCCATTGCTACTGTCCCTTGGAGGGGAAGAGAACTGATTGGGCAATGCAGGAGAAGACATACACTTTCAGTTTTCTAGAAGTGGGGCTGTATAGCGGCAGCCTTTGCACACTGTTCTAATGAATTTGGAGACACATTGAGTAATTGCCTCAAAACCCACAGAATACAAACAGGATTTGTTTACAAACTCATAGGGCCAAGGACTACTGCCCATCTAGGTTCTGGTTGCTGTCAAAGGAGCCAAACTGTGCCTGGGGGTTTGGGGTGTGGGTGTCTCTTCACATAACCACTGTGCTATCTCTCCTCCACTCAGTTTTATCTCTAGGTTAAGAGTGAGTAATTAAGCTAAAAAAAAAAAAAAAAACTACTTATAGTAAACAAGCCCTCAGGCTCCCATAGCCTACAGGAAAGATAAAGAACAAAAAAGGGTTTAATAACCACCATGTTTCACCTCAAGGATTGATACAACATTGAAACAACTGTTAATTTCCCCATCTGTGAACACTTTAAGTACTTTACTTAGACACAAGGCAATCCAGACAAGTGTGATTAGTGGATTGAAAAGTACTGTGAGAGGGACTTCATAAAACACTATATGCAATGGATAAACCAAGAAGAAACATTGGAGAAATGAATGAGGACAAAAGCCTAGATAAAAGTCTCCCAAAGGTAGAAGCACATAAAAATGAGGACAAAAATCTAAACACTAATTGAGGCATTATTCACAGGAGTGAGGAAAGAGTTTGAAAGTAATATCATCAGAAATAGGGAAAATGAGACTTCAAAATAAAACACTATCTCGAGGTAATTAGAAAACTTAAAGCTGAAATAGATGAGCTAAGAGTACAACTAGATGAACAAACTAATACAGTATTGGAACTGGGTAACAAAATAGCTGAGCTACAGAAAACAGAGGGAAGAGAAAATAGAATAAGTGAGACAGAAAACAGAATACGCAAGATTGAGGACTAACTGAAGAAATCTAAGAAAGAAGAGATCTCAAGAAGAGATTAAGAGATACTGAAAACAACAGAGACATATGGGATGACTTCAAAAAAATAATATATGCATTATTGGCTTACCAGAGGAAGAAAGAGAGGGAGGGGAAGAAAGCTTTCTACAGAACATAATAGCTGAGAATAAGGGTCTAGGCAACATAAAAGACATAAAGGTTCAAGAAGCTCAGAGGGTCTCAAACAGAATTAACCCAAAATTAAAGACACAAAAAAACATCATATTTAGAATGAAAAGGAATAAGGATAGGGAAAGTATCTTGAATGCTGCAAGAGAAAAAACAAAAAGCCACCTACAGAGGAAAACCCATAAGACTAGCAGCAGACTTCTCCACACAAACACTACAGGCCAGAAGAGAATGGCAAGATATCAAGTGCTCAATGAGAAAGGCTTTCAACCAAGACTACTGCATCCTGCTATACTGTCATTCAGACTAGATGGAAGCATCAAAACCTTCTCAGACAAGCAACAGTTGAAGGAATCAACCACCACCAACCCTATCCTGTAAGAAGTTCTGAAAAGTCTCTTATAAACAATCACATCATCATAAATATGCCATATACCAGAACACTCTAAAATTTTAGAATGATGTTAAAATATCCCCAATCTATAATATCGATAAATGTGAATGGTCTGAATTCACCTATTTAAAGGCACAGAGTAAGAAGATAGATCAGAAAACACAACCCAACCAGATATTGTCTGCAGGAATTCCACCTAACTCAACAAGACAAGCAGACTCTATGTGAAAGGATGAAAAGCTACCATACAAGCCAGTGGGCCACAAAAAAAGCTATTCTCAATCTGATAGATCTATCCTCAGATAGACCTTAAAATAAATAAAATTTTAAAAGATTTGGATGGACATCACTTAATGTTCAGAAGATCAGTCAATCAAGAAGTCTTAACGATTATTGGCATCTATGCACTCAGTGAGAGGCTATCTAAATACATCAAACAGCTACTGAAAGG
This sequence comes from Erinaceus europaeus, assembly GCF_950295315.1. NCBI lineage: Eukaryota > Metazoa > Chordata > Mammalia > Eulipotyphla > Erinaceidae > Erinaceus > Erinaceus europaeus. Next base: position 66,445,594 of record NC_080164.1, read on the forward strand.
GCTACAGCAATATATTAACAGCAACACAGTAATAGTAGGAATTTCAACACTTGTTGGATGTTAGACCAGAAACTATCAAATACTTAGAGGAAAATATTGGCAGAAGTCTTTTTTACATCTAAATTTTAAAGACATCTTCAATAAAATGAATTCAATTACAAAGAAGATTAAATTAAAAATAAAACAATGGGACTATGTCAAATTGAAAAGCTGGACATCAAAAGAAACCACCATTCAAAGAGACCTCCCACAGAATGGGAGAAGATCTTTACATGCCATATATCAAACAAGAGGTCAATAACCAAAATATAAAAAGAGCTTACCAAACTCAGCAACAAGAAAACAAATGACCCCATCCAAAAATGGGGAGAGGACATGGACAGAATATGCACTATAGAAGAGATACAAAAGGCCAACAAACATGTAAAAATATGCTCCAAGTCTTTGATTGTCAGAAAAATACAAGTAAAGACAAGAATGAGATTCTTGTGAGAATTTCATACATCAGAAAAGTTAACAGCAACAAATGCTGGAGAGGTTGTGGGGACAAAGGAACCCCCTGCACTGATGGTGGGAATGTCAATTGGTCCAACCCCTGTGGAGAGCAGTCTGGAGAACTCTCAGAAGGCTAGAAATGGACCTGCAATTCCTCTCCTGGGGATATATCCTAAGGAACCAAGCACATCCATCCAAAAAGATCTGTGTATAACTATGTTCTTAGCAGCACAATTTGTAATAGCCAAAACCTGGAAGCAACCCAGGCGTCCAACAACAGATGAGTGGTTGAGTAAGTTGTGGTATGTATACACAGTAGAATACTACTCAGGTATCAAAAAAATGGTGAATTCACCTTCACCCCATTTCGGATGGAACTTGAAGGAATCATGTTAAGTGATATAAGTGAGAAACAGAAGGATGAATATGGGATGATCTCATTCGTAAACAGAAATTGAAAAAACAAGATCAGAAGGGAAAACACTAAGCAGAACTTGGACTGGAGTTGGTGTATCACACCAAAGTAAAAGACTCTGGAGTGGGGGGGTTCAGGTCCTGGAACACAGGAAGAGGAGGACCTAGTGGGGGTTGAATTGTTATGAGGAAAACTGGGAAATGTTATGCATGTACAGACTATTGTATTTTACTGTCAACTGTAAACCATTAATCCTTCTATAAAGAAATTTAAAAAAAAAAGAACTTAGATGCCATAAACACCTTAATGATTAGAATGAGGAAGCAGGAAGGCTGAGCTCCTTTGGAACAAGCCCTATTCTCCTCTTGCCCCTCCATAGTACAGCAGGCAACAGTACTGTCTGCATCCTGTCTGCCTCAACCTGGGGACAGCAAGACTGATTGTGCATGTGCAGCTACTACGGCCATTTCACAGGCTTTAGTCTGACTTTAGACTAGTTGCTCCTTAGTATTCCTTTCAATTTTTTTGGTATTTAATAATAATATGTCTTCCATATTTGGTAGTGTGTGTGTGTGTGTTAATTTGACAGGCTTGCCAGCAATTTGTTAATTGTATTGATCTTTTCAAAAAACCAGCTCTTCATTTTTTAGATATTCCCTATTGATTTGGTTTTAATTTTGTGGATTTTGTGGGGCCAGGTGGTGATGCACCTGGTTGAGCACACGTTACAATGCACAAGGGCCTGGGTTCGTGCTGCTGGTCCCCACTTGAAGGGGGAAAGCTTCACAAATGGTGAAGCAGGTTTGCATGTGTCTCTCTGTCCCTCTCCCTCTCTATCACCCCCTTCCTTCTTAATTTCTGTCTATATCCAATAAATAAATGAAAAAGATTTAAATTTTTTTTAAAAACTTAATTTTTTTGTGTGGATTTCTGTCCTTTATCTGTTTACTCTTTCTGCTGCCTTCCAGTTTGTTTTGTCCATATTTTCTAGGTTTATTAGGAATTTTTAGATTTTTGTTTTTATATGAGAGAGAGAGACACAGAGAGAATAAGGTCATGGTACAACCAGCCAAAGTGTTGCATTGAAACTGGGGTGCAAGTAATGTGCTGTAACACATTGAGCTAACTTCTCAATCCCTTTCCTAGATTCTTGAGAATGGGAGCTTGGATAATGTGTTGAGGCTTTTCTTGTTTTCTAACATACAATCTAATGTTATATTTTTCCTTCTCAGTACTGCTTTAGGTGTATTTAATAAATGTTGATATATTTTCATCTTAATTTCCATTTAGTTCTATTTTCTCTTAATTTTATTTCAGAGTTCTTCTTTTTTACTATAAGTTTTTCAAGAAATGTGTTGCTTAACTTGTAAATGTTTAGATATTTTCCTATTAAGCTTGTTACACATTTATAATTTGAATTGTGGTCAGAGAATACACTTGATATTGCTTTAATTTTTCTATCAGTATAGTTTATTGGTGACATAAAATGTCCCTATTTTGGTAATATTAGGTAGTCATTTAAAAAGAACATGCACTTTTCTTTTGTTTGAGGAAATGTTCTGTAAATGTTAATCAATCCTGTGGGATGATTAAAAAAAGTCAGGATGCTGACTTTTCTAGTCTTGCTGATTTCTACCTAGCTATTCTATGAATTAAAAAGAAAATGCTGAAATGCCCTATTTAGTTGTGGCTTAGTCTATTTCTCCTTTCAGTTCTATCAGTTTTTTTTTTCAAGCATTTTTAACTTGTGTTTTAAATGCACATTTAGGATTGCTATAGTTTTCTCATGAATTAACTCTTTTATCAGTGTTAAATGTGTCCTAATCTGATAATTTTCTTTTCTCTTAGGTCCACTTAATGTGAACTTAGTATAGCCACTCTGACCTTTCTTTTATTAGACTTTACAATATAAATATTTTCTGCCTTTTTGCATGTACTTGCCTATATTCTTCTATCTTTAGTGAGTTTCCTATAATGAATATAGAACTTGGTCATTTTTTAAATTGACCTTGCTAAATTGTATTTGTAGTAGAATTATTTAGACTAGTTAGTTAATGTAATTTGTGATATGTTAGGGTTTAAGTCATTCTGCTATCCTGTTTCTCATTTCTCTGATTTTTTTTCCTTCTACTACCTCCTTTATTATGTTGATAACATCTATTAATTTTTTAGATTTATTTATTCTTGTGTTCTAAAAATTTTCATTTTGCTCTTCGTATCTTCCTCTTCTTTGGTAAAATTATATATATATATATATATATATATATATATATAGAGAGAGAGAGAGAGAGAGAGAGAGAGAGAGATATACATATATATATATATATATATATATATATATATATATATAGTCCAGATTTGTCTATTTCTTTTCCATTCAAGTGTATCCACAATTACTTTTCAAAGTATGCTTGTTATTGCCATTTCCACTTTTTCAGGTAATTTTAACTCTATCATCTTGATATTAGCATCTGTTATCTTTTATCATCTGGCTTGATATCTTCCTGATTCTTGGTATAACTGATTTTTTTTCCAATCAAAACAGGTATATTCCCATGTTTTATGGCAAGCTTTGTATCTTAATTTAACCTCCTGGGCTTTTTCTGATATTATTGTGGCAGGGAAAGGAGTCTTACTGATCAATGGGTTTAAATGTTCAGGTTCCGTACTGACACCCAGGTGATAGAACAGAATTCCTCTTCAATTGTTGGGTCAGGAGTTCTGACTTTCCACATAGTTTCCACTGACATGGCAGTGGGTGAATTTCACAACTGCTAAGTGGTAGTGATGGTTCCTCTAACACCACTACAACAGGAGCCAAGAGAAAATGCTGGTTAAAGACAGCTTCCAGGCTTCCTACCAGATGGTTTATAAAACCACAGGAAGTAAGGCCTATTCCTCCTGTCAGGGAGGTGTCTGCTTGGCCTTCTCTGACACCACCAGGGTGGTAAACTTGGAGCACCTCATTATAGCATCAGTAGAGCAGAACTCTAGGTTTCCACTTGGCTTTCGCTGGCCTGGGTAAGATGAGGTCACAATGATTTCTGTAATATTTGACTAAGGTATAACAGTACTGTCTAAAAGTTTTCTGCCTTACTAAGTGTCCTTTCCTGGTCCTATGACCAAAGAAAACACATTTTATTGGGATTTTTTTTGGTAGGGGTAGGGGCTTTTCTCATTGGTGTTTATGGACTATAAACTTCACTAGTATCCAGTCTGGGACACATGAGAAAAACATAAGAAGTTCCCTTTGTGTCATTCCTTAAGTTTTGAGATCCTAGTGGTCTCCTTTCTTGTTTCCACCTTTCTTTTTAGGTTTGTTTTATATGTAATGTCCAGGATTTCTTGCTATTTTTGGCGAGGTTAACAGGTGGAAATACATATGATCCTTCTTTTCAGGGGTGTAAGATTTATTGTAAGTGTCTATGCATGACACATTTAGATTTGAATTTTAGAGTTTATCTGTCTGAAGGATGGTAATGATAACATTAGACAGATTTTGTTTCCAAACACATACACTAAAAGAGATAAAAAGAGATCTTGCATATGTATAAGTATAGAATATATGTCAAATCACCATTTTTAATACCTGAGTAGTATTCCATTGTGTATATATACCACAACTTGCTCAGCCACTCATCTGTTGTTGGACACCTGGGTTGCTTCCAGGTTTTGACTATTACAAATTGTGCTGCTATGAACATGGGTATACACAGATCTTTTTGGATAGGTATATTTGGTTCCTTAGGATATATCCCCAGGAGATGAATTGCAGGGTCATAGAGTAGGTCTATTTCTAGCCTTCTGAGAGTTCTCCAGACTGCTCTTCACAGGGGTTGGACCAATTGACATTCATTTCCACCATCAGTGCAGGGGGTTCCTTTGTCCCCACAACCTCTCCAGCATTTGTTGCTGCTACCCTTTTCTGATGTATGACATTCTCACAGGAGTGACATGGTACCTCATTGTTGTCTTTATTTGCATTTCTCTGACAATCAGAGACTTGGAGCATTTTTTTTCATGTGTTTCGCAGCCTTTTGGATTTCTTCTGTGGTGAATATTCTGTCCATGTCCTCTCCCCATTTTTGAATGGTGTCATTTGTTATCTTGTTGTTGAGTTTGGCAAGATCTCTATATATTTTGGTTATTAGCCTCTTGTCTGATGTATGGCATGTAAAGATCTTCTCCCATTCTGTGAGGGGTCTCTTGGTTTGGGTAGTGGTTTCTTTTGCTGTGCAGAAGCTTTGTAATTTGATGTAGTCCCATAGGTTTATGCTTACCTTACTATTCTTCATTTCACTGAAGATATCTTTAAAATTTATGTGGAAAAGAGTTCTGCCAATATTTTCCTCTAAGTATCTGATAGTTTGTGGTCTAGCATCCAAGTCCTTGATCCACTTGGAATTTACTTTTGTGTTTGGTGAAATACAGTGGTTCAGTTTTATTCTTCTGCATGTTTCAATCCATTTTTTCCAACACCATTTGTTGAAGAGACTCTGCTTTCCCCATTTAATAGTCTGGGCACCTTTGTCAAATATTAGATGACCATAGGTGTGGGGAATTACTTCTGGGCTTTCAGTTCTATTCCACTGGTTAGTGTGTCTATTCATGTTCTAGTACTAAGCAGTTTTGATTACAATGGCCCTATAATACAATTTGAGATCTAGGAGTGTGATGCCTACAGCTTTGTTCTTTCTTCTCAAGATTGTTTTGGCAATTCTAGGTGTTTTCTGGTTCCACATAAATATCTGTAACATTTTTTCTATTCTACTAAAGATGTGGTTGGGATCTTGATGGGGATGGCATTAAATGTGTATACAGCTCTGGGTAGTATACTCATTATAATGATGTTAATCAATTTAAACAAATGTTTTTGCTTTAGGATTTGTTTTCTATTAGGAATGCTTTTAAAATAATACAGAAGGATAGGCCCTTTCCCCCATTCATCTATGCTATTTTGTGGGTTGCTTTAACTTAAGAGATAAGCAGAGGTGAGGACTCTAGGTCTATTCCAGGGGGATACAGGAATAAATCTACCAACATAGTTAGCTGCAGCATTAGTGCCACTAGGCTGACCCAAGAAGTATCTGTGAAGGTGAACAGACTCTTGTTCAAATCTGCTTAAAATAGCCTTCCCTGGTCCCAGACAATTCCCTTGATCTTCCTCCTTCCAATTGACTTGGCAGACAAGTCCTTGCTTTAACCTCTCCCCCCTTTATTCTCTAATCTGCCAGGAAATTAATGCAGGTCCTGAGGCTCTCTAAACACAGCTTTTTCCAGACATCCTTTTTCATCTTTGATTCTAAAATTGAAATAATAAGAAAAAGCAAACTTTGCTGTTCTGCTGGCAGCAAAGCATGTGTCCTCTAGGAATATTTATTTAAGGAAAAAATGTTTTGAGTGGGTCTATATTGTAGTCACCACCACTCCCATAAAAACTAAACACTTCATCCTCCATCTAACAGTTTCTAGCCACCCACTTGCTAAGCTGCATGTATATCCAGCATCTGGATGTCAGGTGTTTGACAAACATATCTATCCTAAAAGCACAGATCACAGCAATGAAACATCATCCCTTCAAAGATCCCACCATTGGTTGTTCAAAGATCCCACCATTGGTTTTCTATCCTCAATTACAGATAAACCTATTACATCCGCAGGTTCCCCAAGCCTTCACTGCAGCATATTCTTCCTTTACCATCGAGATTTCACTGCCATGCTTTGCCCAGAAATGTCTGCCTAACCTGTTACCTGGTCAATCTCCTAGACACTCTCAAAGGGCAGTGCCATCACCCCGGCTATTACAAATCCACCTCATTTCTCTGTGCTGAAGTATCCTTGCACATAATTAAAATTAAAAAAGAAAAATTAACCAAATGGCATTTCCTTTACTGAAACATTTCCAAAATTAGTAATTTATTATGCTTGTGACAAAGATAATCCATCTGCTTTGCGGGGGGACTGCATGGAAATAAACTCTCTACAAGGTCATTTGAGTTTCCATCTAAGATCTTAGGATGCTGGAAATTATCCAAATCACGGGATGCCAGAGAATGCAACACAAGACAACAGCCAGAGGACTGCATCTCAATGAGATTCAGTGAAGTACTAGTGGCTGTGCCACAGACAAGCTGGGGATCAAGAGGGTCCTGCCCTGCCTGCTTCAGTGAGGACTGAACCTGAGGTCACACGCTCCTGCACTTCTCTCAAGGAGCCCTACTTTTCCTCCCTAGTTAGACTCCATTATATTTGCTGACCTGGATGCAATGCTCCCAAACTTGGATACATTGCATTTTACTCCTGAAAACTGTTTCTAAAACAGTAGTTTTAGCAAATCTCAAAAAAAAAAAAAAAAAAACTTTCCAAAGCCATATGCAGATGGAGACATCTATTTAATAAAACCTAAGACTAGATCACACTGGAACCATGATTCATATCCATCTGACTTCTACCCCATGCTTCCCTCACCCCCAATAGCTCAGCATGATAGAAGCTCCACTACAGTGTGGCCAAGAAGATAAAGTTCCCTCTTCCATCAGGTCCCTGTATTATAAACTATGACTTCATGGAAGCGACTGACTGCTCTTATTTGCTCTACACATTCACTCACAGTTCAATATCAAAGAAGTTCTATTCAAGGGCAGGGATGGCTATGAGAACTGGGGTTCCCTCCCCCTACCTAAGCCTTACTGATGGGCGTGAAGGTCTATTCTAGACACAGAAGCTCAAGAATACTGGATCCGGAGAGTTGGGAGATAGCACAGTGGGTAAAACGCACGTGGTGCAAAGCACAAGTACTGGCGGAAGGATCCTAGTTCAAGCCCCCTGCTCCCCACCTGCAGGGGAGTCACTTCACAGGCGGTGAAGCAGGTCTGCAGATGTCTATCTTTCTCTCCCCCTCTGTCTTCCCCTCCTCTCTCCATTTCTCTCTGTCCTATCCAACAATAACGACATCAACAATAACTACAACAACAAAACAACAAGGACAACAAAAGGGAATAAATAAAAAATATGAAAAAATTTTTTAAAAAGAATGCTGGATCCTGAGTAGGCCTGTCCTCGCTTGCTTCTAGGGTAAAAATTCTGAGCCAGGAAAGACAAGTTGAGAAGAACAGGAGTATCCAGAGTCCTGCTTGTAGAGTTAAGGGGTGAAGTCACTGTGTCACCCTGAGCTCTGGCACACTGGGCCAAACTTCTTCTCAGAAAGAGAGGCAGGTCATAAGAACACAACGCTCTACACACAAGGAAATTAGCTTTACTTGAAACAATGCAAGGAACACATCACTCCTATAAGGGTTGCTATAAGCAATGGAGGGTTTGAAGCAATTAAAAGTTAGTCCTGCTTCAATTCCTTGATCCCCACTTGCAAAGGGGAAGCCTCACAAATGATGTAACAGTGCTCTAGGTGTCTCTCCTCTGTGTCTCTCCATCTCTAAGATCTCTCTCATTAAAAGGAAAATAAAATGGCCTTTCTGAACAATGGAGTCTTAATGCAGACACCAAGACCCAGCGCCCAAAAAAAGGCTACAGTCCTGAAAAATAAGATTACTTTTGGAACTGGGCAGTGTCACACCCAGTTGAGTGCACACATTACTATGTACAAGAACCAGGATTTGAGTCCCTGCTCCACACCTGCAGGGGTGGGAAGGAAGTTTCATGGACTATGAAGCCTGTCTGCAAGTTTCTCTCTCTCTCTCCTTCTCAGTCTCAACCACCCCTCTTGATTTTGATTTCTTTTTTCTTCTATCTAGTAAAAGAAGAGGGGAGGATAAATGGCTTCTGGGAGTAGTAGATTCAATGTGCTGGCACTGAGTTCCAGCAATAACCCTAGTAGCAATAAAAAAAATTGTTTTAAGACTCACACTTGCTAATTTGAATAGATATAATATCTTATTTACTCATTTCTATTAGTGGGTAAGAGACACTGAGAGAGGAAGACCAGAACACTACTCAGCTCTGGTTTACGGTGGTGCTGGGAATTGAACCTGGGGGCCTCAGAGCCTCAGGCATGAAAGTCTTTTGTATAAACATTATGCTATTTCCTCAGCCCATATAGACATAATAATCAAGACAATGTAGTACTGGTATAGGGTAGACATACAGATCAATAGAGTAGAATTAAGATTCCAGAAATATATCCTTACATTTGTGGCCCATTGATTTTTCAGCAAAGGTGCTAAGACAAACTGATCATGAAAGAAGAATTTTCAACATCTAGTAACAGAATCACTGAATAGTCACTTGCAAATGAATGGAGTTGGAGTCCTTTCTTTTATCTCCACAAAAATTCACTCAAAATGAATCACAGACCTAAGTCCAGAGGTTAAAACTATAATATCCTAAGAAGAAAGCATAGGAACAAATCTTTATGACTTTGGTTTAGGTAAAAATTCCATAGCTATAATACCAAAGGCAAAAGAAACAAATTTTAAAAAATAAACTGAACAGCATAAAAATCAGAAACTTTTGTACTTCAAAGGACATCACAAAAAAGTGAAAAGACAACCCATACAACAGGAAAAACATTTTCCAACCATGTCTGATAAGAAAATTATATCCAGCGTATATAAAGAACTTTTTAAAATGTATTTTATTTATTCATGAAAGAGAGAAAGACCAGAAATCACTCTGGCACATGCACTGCCGGGGACTGAACTCAGAACCTCATGCTTGAGAGTCCGATGCCTTATCCACTGCACCACCTCCCGGACCACCCAAACATTATGTCTAACGATGACTCATTGTGACATTGTGATACTTTTTAAACTGACCAGTAGAACAAATCAATAATCCAATTTTTTAAATTAGTAAGGAATCTGAATGGACATTTCCCCCAAAGAATAGATGCAAGTTTGCATTAAACATGGAAAAAGATGCTCTATATCCATCATTAGAAAAACACAAATCAAAATCTTGATCAAATAGTCCTTCACATTCACTAGGATAACTGTATTAAAAAAGACAATAGCGAGGGCTTTAAGGGTTTAGAGAAATTGAAATCCTTATATATTGTTGGGGAACTATATAAAGATGCAGACACTTTGGATAAGTTTGATACTTTCTCAAAAATGTTAAATATGCAATTACCACATGACCCAGTAATTCCACTCCTAGATAGAGAAATGAAAACATACATCCACAAAAACATGTGTGCATGATGACTGAGGGGAGTTTTATTCACAAGAACCAAAAAGTGGAAGTGGTTTAATATTCATCGATGGACAAATGGAGTAATAAAATGCAATGCAACCACATAAGGGAACATCAGCTGCAACCCAAGAGGAATGAAGTTCTGATAAATACATGCATGGATCTGGACATCATACTAATTGAATGATGTCAGTCACAAAAGATCACACATTATATGGTTTTGTTAATATGTACTAGCTCAGAATAGAGAAAAGCATAGAGGCAAAAAGTAGATTGATTCTTGCAAAGTAGGAGAGAGGATAACAAGAAGTAATACCTTATAGGCAATGAGGTTTCTTTGGTGAGAGAAGGTAACAATTTTTTTTTTTTTGTAAAATTCTCTTGTGGTTATGAGCCTATGACTCTGTGACTACACTAAAACCACTGCGTTGTTTCCTTTAAATGGGCAGATTTCGTGATATGTAGATTGGATCTCAACAGAGAAGCCTTTGAAAATAATAGTTGGGCAGTTAATTTTACCTCATTTTGGGCTTTTGAATTTCCAGCCTTCCACAGTCAGAACAGTGCTGCCACTGACGGGACACTATCTGCAGCTCAGGGATGCACAGATGTTATGAAGCAGTGTGTGCAGCAGCCTTGTGGCAAATGCATAGAGTTCTGGAAGGTTCTATAGAGCCGAGTACAAAACAGCAATTAAAATGTCCCCAGATGTTCATTTTGATGATAAAATAAAAGGTTTCTAAAATGTAAGACAAAACCCCACTTCAGGAACATACCATGCAGAAGGTAGTCTAATTTTAGCTGCAGTACTTAGCTTAATTGGTTGAATGAAAGCTACAAGGTCTTTAGCTTTCTCTGCAATTCTCTGTAGAAAGACAGGTCTCAGCTCATCATAGCTATGAATTTCTTTTTGATGATACAGTGCTCATTAATTTAAGATGACAGTATCTGCCATAGTTTCCCTCCTAGACATTGAAAACTTCCCTCAAGTCCTATTTTAAGTTGGGTCTACAATTTCCTCCACATAAGCATACTAGGAAAGTAACATATTCCTATATGGAATATCCTTTATTCTGCAGGTGTCACCATGTCTTAAAATATTCACTAACCCAAGTCATGAGGATTGAAGGTAATAACAAATTAAGACACTATGTGAACAATTTCTAGCAATGTCAAGGGTGAGAATCTTGTTCTCATAAATCTGCAGTTCACTGAATTTCTCTTGGGGACTAGGAAGGGGAGGAAAGGAGAAGATTCTGATTATTGTCATTTTGTTATATGTAAGTGTACTAGATAAAGGGGCGGGGGATAAGAATCTGTAGTCATGTAGGTGTGACTTAGAAAGGAAAAGAAGACTGGACCATGGGAAAATATATATAGACAGCTATAGATAATAGTCAATCCATACCTGTGATGTTGAGAGAACTACTGTAGCCTCCAATGGAGAGAATGGGGATATAGATCTCTGGTGGTAGGAATAGTGTAAAATTATACCCCTGTTATTTTATAATTTTGTAAATCAATATTAAGTCACTGATAAAATTAAAAAAAAAAAAGAATCTGGAGTCAGCAAGATAACTCACCTGGGAGGGTGCCTTCTTTGCCATGCACACAACTCAAGCTCAAGCCTGAACCCCACTGCACTGGAGGAAGCTTTGGAGCAGTGTAAAGGTCAGCTCAGAGCAGAGAAGTCTCAGAGGCAACAACAACACAACAAAAAGCAAAGCTAACTACAGAGTAGATACTCTGACACCCACCTGTGGCCACCTGCTTCTTGTGTTCATATGAATTATAGCAGTCCATCCACAAAGTGGTCCTCCAGAGAGGTACCAGTGAATGCTGATTTCTAAAAAAACCAAACTCCAGCAAAGCTAAATCATAGAAAGATCTATGGTCATGTGAGAACTTTATGTGCTCTCCAGGGGCCATTTCATGATGGCATAAGAACTGATAGCCAAAGGCCAGTGGTGAGGGAGTGAATATCTGAGGCTTGATTTTACTTATTTGCTATTAATTTTATTGGCACTGGCACTTACAAGTGTGTGATTTCACTATTCCCAGGTAGACTCCACCCTCCTGACACCCCACCCCCAATTTCAGATAAAAGTGTATTTTCAGATACACTTCCACATGAAGCAGGAACTCGAACCCAGGTTATATGCATAGAAAGGCACATACTCCATCAGGTAAGCTTTCTTCCTCCCCTTGAGACTTTATTAACTCTGAAAGCTGTGGCTGAGAAGCAGAGAAAGCAGATGCGGGCTATTGTTGCAAATACACCAAATGTCTATCAGCAGGTAGAGTCTTCTGAGATCACTTGAAATTTTTATCCAAATTGTTCCAGTTACTATGTTTCTGTTGGAATAGATGCTTGGGGGTTGAGTGCCTATGAACTGAACTGAGTCGGAGAGCCCTTCACTGTCAGCAAGCAGGAGAGCAAAGCTCCCTGTTACAAAAAAAGTGAAAGCAAACTTGGAAATTGTCCCAAAGAGAACACTGAACTTTTTGCCTAAAATAGAAGGACAACACATACTTTTAAAATAATGGTAAATTAACTCCCCAAGTCAGAATACCAGGAAAAACCTCCCATAATTGGCTAGCACCAAGGCACCATGTCTATTCCAGAGGCCATAGGAGGTGAGTGCAAGGCTGGCGACCAGGGCTGCCTTTTTAGCTCTCAGTTTTCACTGAAAGGTGGGAACATGATCAAAGGCAGCAGAGGAACTAAGAGGCAATGTCCTGCCCTTTCTATCAGCTTTTTGGTCTGCTACAAAAGCATTTGATGTGTTTCTTAAAAGTAGCCAAACTTCCACTCCTCACAACATGATCTGAAAATTCAGAACAGGTTAACAGATTCAACAATTTCACTTTCAGATCAAAGATCGCCCATCCCCGATGGTGTTTAATGTGTGGAGGCCAGCCATCTGCCTGGAGAAACATAAACAGCAGGACCCATTCACACCCTGCCAGCAGTTCCTAAGCTACCTTCTGCAGACCTCTCCACAAAGCAAAAACATTGTCTGGACCATGAGTTTCAGGAAATGCTGGCAAAAAAAAAAAAAAAAAAAAAAAGTTTAGAGGAAATGCAGTGTCAAGCCTGTATGTTCCAGGGAAAAGCAGCACAGTGACAAACTGATTTTTTGAGCAAGTGTAAGAAGCCTTAGCCAAAAACCAGTTTGCAGGAAATGGTCTGCAGGGGGGCTTCATAAACACCAGCTAAAAACCAAACAGCAGTTCTGAGAGATGAATGGGGCCCAGAAAGGGGCCTAGAAATCTGAGATGGCAACACTCTGCTCTTGTGCAAAGCTTAAATGTAGTCGAATGCTGAAATATGCCAGGCGGGAGGAACTCAGAAGAGAGTTTGCAGTGGTGGGGAGGGATGTTGTAATGACTAACTAACTGGTAGAGGCTAACAGAGAAAACACCTGTTCAGTGCAGCTATTACCTACCACTAAATTACTTGGATTAGCAAGATTACCACTAAATTACTTGGATTAGCAAGATTAGCAAGATAGCATAATCATTACACAAAAAAATTTCATGCCTGACTTTCTGAGGTCTTACCTTGCGCCAGGAATAGTGATCAGATTAAAAATAAAAAATTACAGGACCGAGTAGTGGCACACATGGCTGAGTGCAGATATTACCACATACAAGGACCAGGGTTCAAACCACCTGCAGGGGGGAAGTTTCATTAGCGGCAAAATAGTGCTACAGGTGTCGCTTTTTCTCACACTCTGTATCTCCCCCTTCCATCACATTTCTCTGCCTCTACCGAATAAATAAAATCTATTTTAAAATACATGGGTTAATTAAATTTAAAATGCTAAACTAATGTTTAACATTAAAGTAGTATATGTGCATGGCTTAAAATTGGTGTTAAAAGAAAAGACCTTCTCTTCCACCCTCTATGTGTACATTCATTCATTCACTCATTTTTTTTTTCTAACTAGAACACCACTCAGCTCTGGCTTATGGTGCTGCAGGGGATTGAGCCTGGGACTTATGGAGCCTCGGGCATGAGAATCTGCTTGCAAAACCATTATGCTATCTACCCCCATCCCCTTCATTCATTCTTTTCACTCCCTCAGAGCAAGGGTTCATACATGCATGACAGACAGACAGATAGATAGATGATAGATAGTGACAGAGACAGAAGCAGGCTGACAGAGACAGAGGCAGGCTGAGAGAGAAGGAGAGACAAACTAAAATATCTACTATGCTACATAAAAATGTTACCTACTACTGAGTCAGAAAGTGCCTGGTTAGCAAACACTTCCTCGGTTGTTTATTTTCCCAATCTGTGAAATGGGTGTGACAATTCTTTCTCTAGCTCTCCTCTTTCTTTTCCATAATATATAGCTATGAAAAAGATACTAGAGGGTTGGGTGGTGGCAGACCTGGTTGAATGCACATGTTTCAATGCACAAGGACCTAGGTTCGAGCCTCTAGTCCCCACCTATTGGGGGAAAGCTTTGCAAGTGGTGAAGCAGGGCTGCAGGTGTCTGTCTGTCTGTCTCTCTCTTTCCCTATCACCCCCCTTCTTTCTTGATTTCTGGTGGTCTCTATCCCATAAATAAAGATAATACCAAAAAAAAAAAAAAGGAAAAAAAGAAGATACTGACTGAGGATGGGTAGTGGCACACCTGGTTGAAGACATGTGTTACAATGAACAAGGACCTGGGTTCAAGCCTCCAGTCCTGAGCTGTAGGGGGAAAGCTTTGTGAGTGATGAAGCAGTGTTACAGGTGTCTCTCTGTCTCTCCCTTTCATCTCCCCTTTCCTCTCAATTTCTGGTTGTCTCTATCAAACAAAAGACCATATATATGTGTGTGTGTGTGTGTGTGTGTGTGTGTGTATATATATATGATGCTGGTAAATGTGTGTGAAAATCCAAGCTGAAACCATTTAGAAAACCTAAGTTCGTACTCTCTTTGTTTAAAATAGGTACTCAAGAGGGAAAAAGCTTATCATTTTCAATAGAACTCATAAATTTTGACTTAAACATCAATGACATATTTTGGGATGGTCTTTGGTTTTAAACTCTAAAACATAAACACAATACTCTAAAAAGTGCCCCTGTCCAACTTTCTAGCCCTTTACTCTGACATCATTTTCTTAGGCAATATTTTTATCCAACTTCATGTTAGCTATCAAACAAAAACTACCATAGTTGTAGGCCCCTAGAAACTTGCCTAAAATGGACTTCCTAGCTTCCTTCCACCCTAAGATCCCTAATCTCATCTGCACTGTTTCTACTTTTTAAAAAATATTTATTCCCTTTGTTGCCCTTGTTTTTTATTATTGTAGTTATTATTGATGTCACTGTTGTTGGATAAGACAGAGATAAATGGAGGGAGGAGGGAAAGACAGAGAGGGGGAGAGAAAGGTAGACACCTGCAGACCTGCTTCACTGCTTGTGAAGTGACTACCCTGCAGGTGGGGAGCCGGGGGATCAAACTGGGATCCTTATGTCAGTCCTTGGGCTTTGTGCCACCTGTGCTTAACCCGCTGTGCTACCACTCTGTTTCTAGCTTTTGATTCCTGTTCATTAACCATTTTGTCTCACTTTATATCCTGCCACCTTCTGGACACCAAGTTGCAGACGTTAACATGATTCCATGCTGACTTCTCTGAGCAGACGACCTCACCAATATGTCCTATAACCTCACTTCTTCAGAGCTCTACCCCACTAGCGATTGGCCTGCCAATACCCAAGTCCAGCATAGAAGCAATTATAGAAGCCAGAACTCCCACCTTCTACTTTGATCCATGTTCCCAGGGGGAGAAGTGATAGGAGGAAGAGGACAGGAGGGCTCTGAACTCCAGCTCCTTCAGAACCTGGAGAGAGAGGAGGAAAAAGGGTGGGAAATTTGGATGTAGTCATAGGGTCATGAGTGGACTGAAGTGGAAGAGAAGAGTGGAACTGGAAGAAAAGGGGGCAATTATGTACAGATGTAGACAGATAGTTGTAGAGATGATAGTTAACCCATGTCTGCAACCTTGGGAGAACCAGGGTAGACTACAATGGAGGAATTGGGGATTCAGAATTCTGGGGGTGGGAACCTTATGGAATTATACCCCTGTTGACATGTAGTTTTGTAAATCAATATTAAATCACTAACAAAAAATCTTTTTAAAGTGCCTCTGTCACAGATATCACGGTTTCTCTAAGTACCCAACCTGTTAGTGCCCAGGGGACGGTTTGTGGAACATCTGACTTCCCCAGTAGGGGGTGGGGGTGAGGACACATGCTTAGGAAGAAAGACCAAATTACAGGTGTAGGGTGGTGTATCCCAGTACAAGGAGCAAAGTCATTGTCACCACTGGGTGAGACAAAAACAAGCATCCCACATCCTGTCTTTGCCAGCCCAGCTGCAGACTCCTCTAGCCAACACAGGCTTATCAAAGGAATGTGCAGCACCAGTGTCAGCAGAGGTCTGATCTTTGTAAGAGCAAGAGCGAGATAACAGGGTAACTCTCCTCTCTGGGTGACCCAAGTGGTACGGGAGTCAGTAGGAAAAGGAAATCCTGCGTGCTTGTGAGATGCGGCTTCTTGGTGGTTTCTGTTCAAAAAGTTAAGTTCTGTTTGCTTTCAGGTGAGTATGCAGCATTTGAAAAAACAACATCCATGGGGCTGGGCAGTGGCACACCTGGTTCAGTGCATGTGTTACAATGTGCTAGGGCCCAGGTTCAAGCCCCCGGTTCCTTACCTGCAGAGGGAAGGTTTCACAAGCAATGAAGCAGTGCTACAAGCCTCTCTATGTCTTTCTCTGTCTCTTTATGTCTCTCTCTCCCCCCTCCCTCTGTCTCTCTCTATATATTCCCTTCCCTCCTTCTCAATTTCTCTCTGTCCTATCAAATAAAATAAAAATCTAGGGGGTCGGGCGGTAGCGCAGTGAGTTAAGCACACGTGGCGCAAAGCGCAAGGACTGGTGTAAGGATCCCATTTTGAGCCCCCAGCTCCCCACCTGCAGGGGAGTTGCTTCACAGGTGGTGAAGCAGGTTTGCAGGTGTCTGTCTTTCTCTCCCCCTCTCTGTTTCCCCCTCCTCTCTCCATTTCTCTCTGTCCTATCCAACAACGAATGACATCAACAATAACAATAATAACCACAACAAGGTTACAACCACAAGGGCAACAAAAGGGGTGGAGGAATGGAAGTGTTCATTCTTAGTAGATCAACTGGAGTAGGGATTGGAGGTATAGCTCTTTCTCCAAATGTGGAGAAAGCCAGCAAGGGGACCTCAGCTGCATCTTTGCCTGAGTCCAGGGCCTCCAGCTGCAGACACCCTGCCCCCACAGAGGCTGACTGACACTGACCACAAGTGGAAACCTGGAGGGCTGGCCACACCAAAGGCTTCTCTGTGGCACACAGCAAGCTCACCTTTCTTTTCCTTCTCCCAGTTCACCTGCTCAGCACCTCCCAGGTACTGTGATGTGAGAGAACAGGAGTCAAGGACAGTCACAGTCTGTGGTCCCCACCACCAGGAGGAAAGTTAAAGGCCCTGGGAGAACCAAAGAAGGAGCAGTGGAAAGAACTGAGAACTCCATATCATTCCAGTGTTCCCATTTACAGTTTACAGATCACTCTGTACCCACCTGTCTTCCTCAGTTACCTCTACTAGAATATCAGTTTTCCGAGGCAGACATTTCCATCCGTTTTGTTCACCCCAGCATCCCTGGTACTTAGGCCAGGGTTAAGCACATATTAGGTACTCAACTAAGACTTCTGGAGGCATGAATGGATAGATTGGAAGGTACTTTTTAGAGCTTGTCATTAATCTTGACTTGTTTGTGCCAACACATTAAATTTATCATTGTGTCATCACACAGTGGAACCAGGCACCCAACCATCAGACCTGAGGTTCTCTCATGCTCTGATGGTACACCTGGGAATAGAGACCCCCACGGTGCTGCTGGAAAGCACCCATGAAAAGCAGAGAGTAGGATGGGGAAAGTGCTTAGCAGGTAGAGCACAGGACTTGCACACCTGAGGCTCCTCAGTTCAATTCCCAATAATGCTTGTATTGAAGTGGTGGTTTGACTTCTCTTCCTCCCTTGTTCTCTCTAGCTCACATGAAATAAATAAAATAAATATTTTAAAGTTTTTTTTATATCACAGATGAGGAGCCCAGGGCTTAGAAAGGTCAAACCACCTTACCTATACCACATAGTACAAGGATCAAAGAGAAGCTCTGCCTGGTCCTAACAGAGGCTGAATGTGGCCACTGAGTGTAATAGAATCAGGTTCATTACAGGGTGAAATTCCCCCTGGCCTTCTAGAACAAGCAGGTTCTCCTTTGGAAAATGGGGTGAAGCAGGAGGGAAAGGGGTTCCAGAGTAAAAGTGCTAGAAGCATAGCCAGAAGCCACATTCTTAAACTTATACGGCAAATTCACACTCATCCTCTCTCCCCTACACACACACACACACACACACACACACGTACACACACACTCATTCCACCTGCCAGGTCAGTGGCTCCTGGGGCCCAACCCGCCCTACACCACTCCTCCCCTGCATCTGTGTCTTGCGTGTCAAAGGTGTCAAGAAAAGGATAGTCACAGTCTTGTGGCTTGTGGTGACCCGGTTTTTTCAAACTTACATTCTTTTTTGTTCAACCTAGTAAAAAAAAAAAAAGTAGAAGTGTGTTGCCACTCACAGGAGCCGGAAATAATGCCTTCCCGGGAGGGACACTAGCAACACAAAATCACTTGTGCAAGCGTGGCCATTCTCCATCCCCATGAAACTGAGTCCATATTCCCATGTGAGGGTCCATGTAAGAAGCACACCTGCTCTCTAGCCCCACACCTCATCCATCAGTCTGGGGCAGGCACGGCCCAGGCTCAGAGGCACTATCTGGCACTTGGCCATTGGGCAGACAGGTGGCTGCTGCACTGGTGTTTCAATCCACCATGGTTCCATCTTGCGTAGAATAATGGAGCCCGTCCTCTTGCAGGGATAAGGCAAAGGGGAGGACCAGGGAATAATGTAAGAAGCAGAACAAAGTGGGGACCTCAGCCTTTCCCTTTCTCAGAGTTCAGGATCAGGGAAGCAGTCTTAGGAAGGATACATACCAGACCTGCTTTGGGGAGGCTGGCTCACTGCTCCAACAATCAACTGAAATTCAGACACCAGTGCAGACAGCAAAAATTGTATTTCAATTATACTAGCAACACAGCACCCCTGGCCTTCCCACACTGTATGTCCTGCTCACAAATGGTGAAGCAGTGTTGCAAGTCTCTCTCTCTCCC
This sequence comes from Erinaceus europaeus, assembly GCF_950295315.1. Taxonomy (NCBI): domain Eukaryota; kingdom Metazoa; phylum Chordata; class Mammalia; order Eulipotyphla; family Erinaceidae; genus Erinaceus; species Erinaceus europaeus. Next base: position 66,464,908 of record NC_080164.1, read on the forward strand.
TCTTTATCTACCCCTCCACTCTCAATTTCTGACTGTCTCTATCCAGTAAAGATAATTTTTAAAAAAGAAAATTATAAAAAAAATTTTTTTAAGAAATTTCACCTCATTTACCCACTCACTTTCTTTTTTTTTTTTTTTCTTCTTTTCCTCCTCCAGGGTTATTGCTGGGCTCGGTGCCTGCACCATGAATCCACCGCTCCTGGAGGCCATTTTTTCCCCCTTCTGTTGCCCTTGTTGTAGCTTCGTTGTGGTTATTATTATTGCCGGTCCCTGCGCTTTGCGCCTTATGCGCTTAACCCACTGCGCCACCGCCCGACCCCCACCCACTCACTTTCTAATGAGGCAATGACAGATCTTTTCAGAGTCATAGCCTGAGTGGCAGCGGTGGACATTTCAGGCTGCTCCCTCCTGCTGCCCATATGCACCCCACCCCTGGGTCTCCACCCCACTCTGACTACTGAGACTTTAGGGTCTGTAAGTGGAGGCAGGAGAGATCCACTGCACTGCACAAAGCTGGCAATCAACCACAGAACAAACCAGCCCATCTCACTGATGCCTCTTAATGTGGAGACGCAAAGTTCATGTCCCCTCACCTGTGCACGGGAAGCCCCCTCATCTCTTCAAAGTCCCACTGCCCTTTAGAGCCCTGCAGGTGGCCTTGGGACGAGGGAGGTATCCTTATCTCTCTCTCTCCCAGGGCAGCTGTGCCCACCTGCTTACATGGGAATCCTTATGCCCCCTTGATTGTGTGTATGGGTGCTTTTCTCCCAGCCACAGTCTCTCCCAGGCAGAGAGACTGTTCCACTCAGCCTCCCCACCCCCAGAAAGGCCTACCCCTGTCTTTCTGAAGGGCCAGGACATCGGAGGGCTGAGAAGAGACTGTGCTCACCTCTCTGAAGAAGGGCAGTGGGGCTGGCAGTCAAAGGTCAGAAGGTCAATTTCCTTGCCCCATCCCCCAAAGAAAGAGGATTATCCCAGCACTTCTATCATAAAGCTACTGAGAGGCATCATCAGTACCCAGAGATGCCTACATGAACAGACTCAACGTGTTCAGCCTTCTGGGGACCCAGGTCTGCAACCCCGCTCCCCCATAGCTGTGTTTGAGTCCCCCATGTTGGACCCATCTATGACTAGAACTACTGGCAACAGCTGCCTAGGCTTCCCCCAGTGTGACACTGGACTCTCTGGTATCCAGTCTGGGTGCTCATCACCTTTTACTACTTGAGAACCCTCTCGCCCCCCCCACACACACAAAATGAATAGCCATGGGCAGGCCCTGGGAGCCTGATGACAAGGGCTTCCCAAGCTTTTCCACTTTTCATGATGACACAGGCCCCTCTCAGGGTGGGGGTGAATCTGTGTGCCTGAAATGAAAACAGCAAGTCTACTTAGCATGCCAGCACTATGCACCAACGAACATGTGAATTGTTTCCGGCTAAAGCAAATGCAGGCAGAATGAGTAGGACAGAGGTGTAGCATGGCCTGCACTGTGAAAGTCCACTATGTCTCCATAATGACTTGGACATCTTGTGGCACCCCCCACCCCAGGCCTACAGAGCAGCCTCCTCTCCTTGGAGACCTGGCAGTAGAACTGCGCCAGGAGCTGTGTGTCCTTCTGCAGGATGCTTGGGGATTCACTATAGCCAGCCTCCTCCCTCCCTCCCTCCCTCCCTCCCTCCCTCCCTCCCTCCATACCTCCCTCCATACCTCCCTCCATCCCTCCCAGCATTTACATGATCTGGACTTCTGTGAGCCAGTCTAACAGTAAGAACAGACCATAGTCATTTGTTTTAAGGATCCTGAACACAGACCTCTGACAGGGGCTTAAAGCCAATACAGCCAGACTGTTTTCTTAAGATTTAACTTTTCTATAGAATCAGACTTCCCTTGGAAAACAGGGTGATCGGGCTACTAGGACTACCCACTAATGAAAGCAGCTCAGTCTAAATGCAAAGGCAGAAATTTCCTGTGGCGTCTCACAGGTAGGCACTAGCCCCAATCCTGACTGAACCTCCCCAAAATGGCAGAAATGTTTCAGAGTAACATTCCAGTGGGAGTGTCAGATTTAAAGTTTTTCTCCCCACCGACCTGCCCTCATTTTCCCTGAGACACTGATGAACCTGTCTCTATGTGTATAAACTTGCTGTGAAAGGAATCAGTCAAGTTCTCTGAAGGCACTGAGCAGCTTGCCTGGCTCAGGGCACCTGTGGCAAGCCACCTGCCTGGTCTGTGCTGAGGAGGGCCTGCAGGAGTGGGCAGTGTCTGAGCTCTCCCAGGGTGGGTAACATCTGCCCCACCCAGAATGGTGCGTGTCCTGGAGTCAAGAGCATGGGGGAGACAGGGAGTGGCAGCTCTGCAAGGGGGTCCTCAACACTCCTCAGGTGTGAGCACCGGAAACAGGTACCTGACCACCTCTGGGGTCACCTGATGACCTATGAGAAAGGCCCAGGGAGGCTGGCCATGAGCAGCACAGGGTCTACAGGGTATGTGCCACTGGCTAATGGTGAGGCCCAGGGCCCCTCACTTGTCCTATTCCCTCAACCTCAGTTTAACCCCCAGATGTCACATCATACTGGGTCAGCAGGAGTAAAGGAGCCAGGGAATGGCCAGTCACATGTTCAAAATAGTTTTCATGTGTGTAAAAGATGTGCAGCTTCCCTGAGGCCTATGGTTGGAATGACTAATATCCACAACATGCTCCAAGACCGCCATGCCCCACCTACAGTGAACATCCAACTTTACCAACTAGCTCCACAAAGCCACACATACACAGCAGTACAGGTGGGATAAGGAGGTGGGGCATGGGCCATTGGTACGTTATCTAAAAGGGTAACACACAAGGGAATCTGGTGGTAGCACAACGGGTTAAGCACACGTGGTGCAAAGTGCCAAGGACCTGCGTAAGGATCCCGGTTTGATCCCCCGGCTCCCCACCTGCAGGGGAGTCTCTTCACAGGCAGTGAAGCAGGTCTTCAGGTGTCTATCTTTCTCTCCCCGTCTCTGTCTTCCCCTCCTCTCTCAATTTCTCTCTGTCCTATCCAACAACAATGACATCAATAACAACAAGAATAAAAAAACAAGGGCAACAAAAGGGAAAATAAACATATATATTTTTAAAAGGGTAACACACCACATACACACGCAGAGACACACAGGCATCTGCAAAAGCAAAGCTACTCTCTCACTTGTATGACACCATTCCAACACTCTTTCAGAAAGGCATATGTTCACTCTCTTTCTCTTTGCTTCCACTGGCACCTTCCTCCTCTCAGGAAAAAGGAGGGAGCTGAACAAGTAGTGGTCTCTTCAAACCACCATCCCCCTTTCAAGAAAAGTTAAAGATGCTTATTTTGGGGGGCCAGGTGGTGGCGCACCTGGTTGAGCACACATGGTTCAAGCCCCCAACCCCCACCTGCAGGGGAAAAGCTTTGTGTGAGTGGTGAAGCAGTGCTGCAGAGGTCTCTCTGTCTCTCCCCCTCTCTAGCTCCCCTACCCTCTCAATTTCTGCTGTCTCTATCCAAAAAAAAAGACGATAATTAAAAAAAAAAGTTTACTCAGGGGACTGGGTGGTGGTGCAGCTGATTGAGCACATGTTATAATGCAGAAGGACCCGGATTAGATCCCAGGTTGCCACCTGCAGGGGGGAAAGCTTTTCAAGTGGTGAAGCAGTGCTGCAGGTGTCTCTCTGTCTCTCTCCTTTTCTGTCTCCTCTAGCCTCTCAATTTCTGGCTGTCTCTATGCAAAAAATAAAAATTTTTTAAAAACTTAACAAAAGAGATATTTATTTAGCAAGCCCTTATGCGTTCAGGACACACACGTGCAGTATCTGGGGACATATCATGACAGAATCTGGAGGTTTCTGTGGCACCACTCCCTTACTCTATCTTGGAGAATATGAGAAAACATGAGCATTTAGACAGAGTTGTCAACACACAGCAGAAACAGCCGTCCTCAGGGAGCAGATTCAAGAGACTGAGTGTTCACACAGGTGTGGGCTCTGAGATTAGAGGAAAAGAGATGAAGTAAGGGTGAAGCTTCCCACCCCCTCACTTTATGACCTCAGCCAAGTTGCTACCTTCTCTGTCCCATCAATAATAAAGTGAAGTAAACAATTCCGACTCCCAAGGTTGCTGCAGTAATAAAGGCAAATACAGGAAGAGTGTTTGGAGCAGCACCTGGCTAAGCAGGCACTTGGTGGATGTGGACTTGTCATTTCTGTGTCCTTGGTTATTCACACAGGGACCACTTTGGGAAATATACCAGCTCTGTCCTTATGTGTGGGTAAGATAAGAAACTATTGGGAACAATGGGGGAGAAAAGAAGATGGGTCTAGAGAGAAGACCTAGACACTAAGACCAGGCTAGCTGGCTGTGCCTTGAAATTTTCAGGAGAATCTGTGGAGGAATCACTGGGTTGACAGGAAGAGCTTTCATGTCAAAGGAAATCAGTTCTTTGATTTTACAACTCATGGTCAGGTTCTTTACCCAGGAAGGAGAAGGTATACCAACCAGTCTTGAACTACAATTAAAAAAAAAAAAAAGGTTCCAGTTTCCATGACATCACCATAAGCTAGTGCTATAAATGACAGTCCCTAGAGGGGCTGGGGACAAAGATAAAGCCAAACAGAGCAATCATACAAATACAAAATTCTAAAATAAATTTAGTTAAGAAGCTCCATTCAGGAGGCCAGGCAGTGGCACACCTGGTTGAGAGCACACATTACAATGCACACAGATCTGGGTTCAAGCCCCCAGCTCTCACCTGCACAGGGGAAGCTTCATAAAAGATGGAGTGCTGCAAGTATCTTTCTGTCTCTCTCCCTCTCTATCTCCCCTTCTGTCTCAATTTGTCTCTCTCTAAAAAAAAAAAGGTACATAATAGATAAGATTTATATATTAAAAAAACCCCATGGAGTTACTGTAATTTGATGCCTGAGACAATTCTGAAACCTACTTACCTTTCCCCATGACTACATGAAGTTATTTACATGAAAAATTAGTCAGCAGGGTTAGAGAGATAGTACATAGTTTAATGCAACAAACTTTCATACTTGAGGCTCATAGGTCCCAGGTTCAACTCCCAGCATCACCATAAGCCAAAGTTATGCAGTATTCTGGTTAAGAAATAAATAAAATGGCGGGGAGACTGAGCGGTGGCACACTCCAGTTAAGTGCACACACTACCATACACAGTGATTCAGGTTTGAACCCAGTTCCCACCTGTAGGGGAGACATGTCAGGAGTGGTGAAGCCTGCAAGTCTCTCTCTCTCTCTCTCTCTCTCTCTCTTTCATTCTGTTCTGTCAAGTAAAAAAGGAAAATATTAGTCAACAGAAAACATGTACATTTAGATTAAAATAGAAAATTATAAGATAGCCTGTGAAGTAGTGCACTGCATAGAACACTGGATTCTTAAGCACAAGGTCTTGAGTTTGATTCCTGGCACTATAATTGACAGAATGATTCTCTGCCTCTCTCCTCTCTCATAAATAAATACAATTTTTTGTTAATTTTGCCACCAGAATTATCACTGGGACTTTGGACCTACTCCTGGTAACCATTTTTTATTTTTCTTTCTACTTTTATAGAGGAGAACTGACAGAGAGGGGAGAGAGAGAAAGAGGAAGGAGAGAGAGAGAGAGAGAGAGAGAGAGAGAGAGAGAGAGAGGACAGGCACTACCACAAATAGGGAGTAGGATCTAAAATCAAAACCCTTGCACATGGTAGCAAATCACCCAGGCCTCAAGAAATAAATCTTTTTATACAAGTTCAATGAAGGTGACACAATGGATAGAGTGTTGGACTATCAAGGAAGGAAGAGGTCCTATCTTCACATCAGCATCACATCAGCCAAAGTTGGTCTCTTATTACATCTCTCTCTCTCTGACTCTCTCTCTCTCTCTCTCTCTCTCTCTCACACACACACACACACACACACACACACATACACACACACACCCTTTTCCCCTCCTTCCTCCTTCCCTTTCTGACTTGTAAATAAATAAATAAATAAATCTGGGGCTGGGCAGTGGCACATCCAATGGAACACACGTTACTATCTGTGAGGACCTGGTTTCAAGTCCCCTGACCCCCACCTGCAGGGAGAAAACTTCAGGAGCAGTGAAGCACTGTTGTTTCTCCTCTATCTTCCCCCACACCCCATCCCTACCTCTCAATGTCTCTCTGTCCTGCCCAATAAGCAAAAGGGAAAAAAGGAGGGGGGAGATAGTTGCTGGGAGCAGTGGAATTCTAGTGCAGTCACTGAATCCCAATAGCCCTGGTGATACTAAATTAATACATCTTTAAAAAGAAAGAAAATTCTCTCTTTTTTATAGTGGTTTTTTTTATTTCACACCAAAAAGTAGTTGCTTTTTCTCCTCTAATTTCTAAACCACAAATATTCTTGTGACTTTGTACCTCATCTCCCAGCCAAACCTACTCACCTTCCAATGTCACCTTCATGCTTCAAAGTGAGGCCTTTCTGTCTCTTGGTTACCATCACCAGCTGCTGATTTCCACTAGTGCTATGTGGGCTGACCTCACCCCTCTCCTCCCACCACACTTTAGGATCTCATTTCCTCTCACTACTGACTCATCAGCCATCAAAAATGAATAGGTGGACTGGAAAGATAGCTAACTGGGTAGGGCACATGCCTAGTCATGCACATGGCTCAGGTTCAAGCTCTGGCATCTCCTGGAAGAGCTACAGAACCAGGGGGAGCTCGGGAGCTATCGTGCCTTTCTTTCTCTGTCTCTACCCTTATCTCTCCCTCTGAATTAAAACGTCAGCCTGGAAGCACAGAAATCATGTTACTAAAGTCCTGGGCTCCTAGGGACATACCTAGAATAGACATGCTAGCAATTTTGCATCCTAGCATCCCTGGTTTCACTGGCTCTAATCCTACTCTTTAGTCCCTGCTTATTAAACATGTCCTGCTTTATGCCTTTCAGCCACCAAGTTCCGAATACTTCTCTGATCTCACCCTGACCTCCCTGAGCAGATGACCTCATCAACCTGCCCCAGAACCTCACCTCTCCAGAGCCCTACCCCACTAGGGAAAGATAGGAACAGGCTGGGGATATGGATAGACCAGCCAATGCCCATATCCAGTGGAGAATCAGTTACAGAAGCCAGACCTCCTACCTTTTGCACCTCAAAAAGATTTTGGTCCATATTCCCAGCAGGGGAGAAATGTTGTGGGAAGATGGTCAGAAGACTCTGAAACCTAGATTCACCAGGATAGACCTGGAACTTTTGTGAACAGAAATCTTTGGTTTTGCCTTATCACTGAGAGGTAAGAGAATTTGAAGACTTGAGGAAGTCAGGCCCTGTTTCCTTTACCTAAGAGCAAAGAGTAAAAAGGAAGGACACCTGGAAGTTGTAATAGATGTAGGTGTAGGTTTGGCTTAGAACGGATGTGAAGGCAGGGCCCTAGAAGTAAATAAAAACAGACATCATCTTCCACATGGGGTCATTCATCTTTGCTCAAATGGCCCATGTGCTTCTCTGGTGCAAGCCTTTTCATTTTCCTGATTAAAAGTTTAAAATATCAGGTGTGTGTGGGGGGGAATCCTATGAGGAATACTTAGATAGAGTTAAGGGGGAAACAATCCTTTAACAATAAAATAAAAATTGCTCATTTGAGTCTTATAAATATAAGAAAAAAGAAAAGAAGTTACAGTCATCATGGGTCCTATACTCTATTCAATGAAGCACTACTTAGCAGTTAAAAAAGACTACATTGTGTCCTTCAGGACAAAGTGAATGGAACTGGTGATGATTTCACTTAGTGAAGAATCAAGAAGAAAAAAACAATTATGGGGGGAGTTGGGCAGTAGCACAGTGGGTTAAGCACAAGTGGCGCAAAGCGCAAGGACTGGCGTAAGGATCCCAGTTCGAGCCCCCAGCTCCCCACCTGCAGGGGAGTCGCTTCACAGGTGGTGAAGCAGGTCTATGGGTGTCTCTCTTTCTCTCCCCCCTCTGTCTTCCCCTCCTCTCTCCTTTCTCTCTGTCCTATCCAACAACGACGACATCAATAAGAACAACAATAACTACAACAATAAAAAAACAAGGGCAACAAAAGGGAATAAATAAATAAATATTTTTAAAAAGACAATTATGGGATGATTTCACTCATATGTGGAATATAGAGAATTGAAACACATGAAGTTAATATATATATATATATATATATATATATATATGTATGTATATGTATGTATGTATATATGGAGGGTGGGGGAGAAATCCAACCTGTATCTATGACCTTGGGAGAACTATGGTAGTTACTGTTCGAGAGGGATAGGGGGGCACTGATTTTTGGTGATGAGAATGGTGTAGAATTATAACCCCTATTATCTTATAGTCTTATAAATCACTATTAAATAATTAGTAATAAAAGAGAATTTACCTGAAACACACACACACTTAAAGAAACAGTGAAATCATGTATGCACACAAATATGACCATAAATGAAATTATGTATTTCTCTCTCTACACACATAAATCATCTGAGAAAATGCTCATGCAGTTGTAATAGTAGTGACCTTGAGGAAGGGACAGGAATGGAGGACTCCAATTTTACAAGGACAGGCTTCATTTATCGCTTACATAATTAAAAATCAAATTTCAAAGTGCAGTCAATCATCTTTAAATAGAACAAGTGCTCATTCCCTCACTGCATCTTAGATTGGATTCTTCTCATTGGGACTGAAATAAAAGGTGAGTCATCACTCCCCTGAAACATTCTTTTCGTCACAGAATGAGACAAATGTTTGGTTTCAGAATGTGAAATCGGGCCAGAGTTCAACAGTCTAGAAATGCAAAGTTAAAGTAAAGTAAAAATGAAAGGATCTGAGAAAGCAGATCTGGAACCAGCCCCAGTCCACCCCCACATGCAGCTGTCCTGCTCCAACCCCACGCCAGCCAGGTGACAAGGACCCTAGACAGGGACCCCAGTTTTTTCTTCAACATTTACCGCTGAAAACATGTAGTTATATTTTCCTAGCAGGCAAATGTTGATTTCCAGATACTGATTCCTGTATAGCCAATTTGTATTAATTTCCCCAGCAATAAGAAATAGTCCAGAAGATCCTAATTCTAGAAGTTCTTCCAGAAGCATGGAAATAGAAAATATTCACCATACAGAAACATGTAAGAAATAAAATTACCAGTCAGTGGAATGGGGAAGCAATGAACTGCTAGACTGGCTACTTCACATGTCCCAGCCGGCCCAGGGTCCCCAACCCTACATCCAACCACCAGCTGCCTGAGCAGAGTCAGCCTGTTGGCCACAAGGCCAACACAGTGAAACACAGTCCTCAAGGGCTGGGGACAGGTTTGCTCAGGAGAAGATTGGCAGTGTCTAGCCAGCAGAGAAGCTCCAGTTGGGTGAGCTGATCTTGTTCCCCAGGAACAAGGTCACATTGGGACTGTACCATACTGTGTGTGGAAACCTGGTTAACTCAACACAACTGCATTTGAAGAGAAAGATACTCCAGCTGGAAACAGAGCAGGATACAAACAATGACTGTGGCTAGATGTGAATATAGACAATGACTGCACCATAAGGTGAGCAAGCATTTGAAAGGACATCCCCACCATGGGCAAGAGAACTGCACAGCCCTCTAACTAGAAACACTTCCAAACACCAGGCAACTCAGTATGTCTAGAAGAGATATTAACTCCCCAAGGACATGTCTCAAGGATGGAATGTTCCAGTAAGTCTGCTGCTGGACTTCTGAATCTTTGAGCAGCTGGATTTCTTGCTACAGGATGGTGAACAGCTCTGAATCTCTGTGCAACATATGTGAGGTAAAGAATCTGTGTTTGGTCCTCAGGAACCTCCCTTTTGAGGAGCCAAGAAACTCTTACTAATGTCTCCTATCAGGCTTCTCCTGTACACCTGAGAGAAAATCACTCAACAGACATTTCTCTTCTCCCATTCTATGTTGTGGGAGATGCTCTAAGAAGATCTATCTGATCGAGTGACAAGAATCAGGAAGGAGACTCTAGTCTTTGGAGCTGAAGGTGCCGGCTACAAATGTCTACCACTTCAGTGCCAAGTCAGTAGTGTACCCAGGGGTTCTTCTAAGCACAGAATCACTTTGCTGCTTCAGTGCTGAGTTTTCTCTTCTTTTAACCCGACGTTATATCATAAGCATCTTTCTATATTATTAAAACTAAACATTACTGGAGGCAGGTAGAGAGCATACTTTACCATGAGCAAGGAACCAGTTCTTGCCTTCAGCTACCACATGGGAGCACCTGTAGGGAGAAAGCTTCATGAGTGGGAGAGCAGTTGCTATGGTGTCTCTCTTTCTGTGTTTCTCTTTTTAAATTTTTATTATCTTTATTTATCTATTTATTTTTAACTTTTTAAATATTTATTTATTAGATAGAGACAGCCATAAATGGAGAGGGAAGATGGACAGAGAAGTAGAGAGACAGAGAGACACCTGCAGCCCTGCTTCACCACTTGTGAAGCTTTCCCCCTGCAGGTGGGGATCGGGGGCTCAACCTGGGTCCTTGCACACTGTAACATGTGCGCTCAACCAGGTGCACCACCACCTGGCCCATTTATTTATTTATTTATTTATTTACTTACTTACTTACTTACTTATTTACTTACTTACTTACTTACTTACTTACTTATTGGACAGAGACAGCCAGAAATTGAGAGGGAAGGGGGTGATAGAGACAGAAAGAGATAAGACACCTGAAGCCCTGATTCACCACTTGCAAAGCTTCCTCCCTGCAGGTAGGGACCACGGGCTAGAACCCAGGTCCTTGTGCATTACAACATGTGTGCTCAACCAGGTTTTCCACCATCTGGCCTCTCTGTGTCTCTCTTCTCTATATCCCTTCTCCCCTTCCTCACTTACTAGAAATTATGCAGGCATAAAGCTTCAGTGATTATCCTTATAAGGAAAAAAAATTAAGCATGATTTTCATGTCCACATAACAGTCCATAATAGGAACACGCCAGAATTGGGATTATCTATTCCCATTGCTACACCCCTTGCAAATTTAGCATGTCGTGAAACATAGAAATATCTCTGTGATATGAAATGCCTTTTGCATCTTGGATTAGGATGGCTTCTAAAGGTGCTGGTTATATAATCCACATTTCAGTTTTTTTCAAGGAAATTAAAGCAAAGCAGAAACTTGTAAACAAAACTGACTATTGCTGGAATTAGGGAAACAAGTACAGTTGGGTGAATGTTTTTTAAAAAAAATATCTTAGTGCATATGTACTTGTTGACTGTGGCAGCTGCTATCAGTCTCCAGCTGTTGGCTGCCATGTGGGATACAGGCTAAGGTGCTACTAGACTTCCTAGTCTCCCCTCTCTACCCCCCCAAAAAAATAATAAAATCTGGAATCCAGAATGCCTACTAATATGCAATTACTGACAGCACAGTGCTACTTGCCCTTCCAGACTCCCAGCAGCTAGCCTATCTCAATGGGCCACTATTCTAGGAGCTGACAGGATGAGACCAACTTCCCACCAGGGGAAGCTAGGACCCATGTCCCAGGATTGATTCACTAACTCACACACAAGGTTATGTCATCGGCAAAAACCTTAAAACTCTTATTCCTCTTCACCTGAGCTTCTCTCTGTGCACTGGACACTGCCTTAGTACCAAATTCAAAGCATAAACCAGAGCATGGAAGGCAGAGGACTACAAGTGCCTCTGTCATAATCAGAACTAACAAGGCCCTTGAACCTTCCTGGACCTCTAATCTCCGGGGTTGTATTGTTATATGGAAAACTGAGAAATGTTATCCATGTACAAACTATTGTATTTACTGTCGAATGTAAAACATTAATTCTCCAGTAAAGAAATTAAAAAAAAAATTGGTGAAATTCCTGCCAAACGAATGCCTGGTGTTCCAGAGCACCAAACTCCCAGGGAAGAGCCTGTTTTGCCAGCAGACCAGGTAGCTGAGACCTTTGGGTTTGCTTAGACTTGGTTTTGAGGCCCAGGAGGGACAGGTGTGTCCCTACCCAAGGGCTCTGCTGCAGAGGCCCTAACCAAACTACAGAGGCGAACTGACAGCAATCATAGTAGCATCTCCAAAAGAGAGAGAGAGAAAGGAGTCTGAGAACCCAAATCCTCGTTCACAAAGCCCATGGAGGTGCCTTTTATGCCTCTGCCATCTGTCATCACAAAATTCACAGCAGCTTCCCGAGTCTCTCAGGACACGAACATTTCTGCAGGGGTCACCCAAAGCGGTTCAGATGGCCTGACAGCAAAACAATGTGCAACAAGGTGAAGACTGGTGAGAAAATCCTACTAAACAAACATGAGGGGTCAACAGCTCACAGAGAAAGATCCACTTAAACCCACTAATTGGAAATAATTCCAAGTTTTTCAGACATTACGTAGTGACAATAAGGTGCAAACACCGGATTAGTGACCTCCAAAAGACAGAGAGCTTTTGTTCTATCTTTGTAAAAGCAGAATTTCACCCTGTGCTCTGAGATTCCCATCAACGACCCTGTGTGAATTTAAAAGTTGACTATTTAATGATATGACCAGGGTTAGATTCTGAGTTTCCTTGTTCCAGGTCAAGAAGCAGATCATATGTAGAAGGGGGAGGGGAGTGGGGGCAGGGCATCAAGAGACCTCTGAAAGGAACCAAGGAACCCTTTTTATTCTGTTGAGTCTCAGAGGTCAGTGAACCAAATGGACACCTTTAATTGCTGCCCCAGTGAGAGGAGACATTCGTATCTCTGGTGATTTGGGTTTTTGGTTGTTGTTGTTGTTATTGTTTTTATGCCAGTCTAGTCAAGTTGTAATTGTGAAGGTCCTAAGTCTTAATTAGGGTAAGGTTATTTTGTTGCTGTTTCATATATCATAGATTCTCACTGAGCTTCATAAGCCACCAAGAAAACAAAGGTTGAAAAAGCCTTATCAATCTAGGGTTTAGCTTGGGAGGCATGCATGTTTTGCAAAAAGCAATACTGAAACAATACAAAGAAATTAACAAAAATCTTATTCTTCTTAGAAGCCTTTGTGAAATTAACTGTTCACTTTGGTTCAATGGTGTTACACTCACCTACAGCACTACTCCCAGCTGGGAGAACAGGGGAATCTTATGGGTAAAGGAGAACCTTTTAGTGGACTAAATCATATGTGATCCTCAAGACACAGATCAGCCCAGCTGCCACTTCCTGACTACACTTTGCCAGGCTCTCTGTGAAGAACCTATACAGAAGAATCAACCTGCCATAGAGTAGGGGAGCCAGGCTTGAACTGAAGTCTGTCTCTGCAAAGGTCCTGCTTTGTACCATGGAGACCTATGCGTGGAATTCTGGTCCAAGAAGGTACCGTGAGATTGCAAACTTCTGCGCCAAGAGCTGTGACCTCAAATTATGTCCACACTCTGATGTTCTCCAAGAACTGTAAGCAAACTGGGACAGCCAGTCATATTTCAACACCAACCTAGTCTCTGAAAACATCCAAGTGACTGGGGCAACACAAGATACCCAGCCTCTTATTGCAGCTAAGTGGTGTAAGCACTCTCCCTCAGTCTACACAGAATCACAAAATAGCTGCTCAGGTGAAAACCTCACAGCCACAAAATTTGAACCAGTGGTTCAAAACTGCATATAGGGAGCAGGAAGAGGAAGACAGGATTGGAAAATGGACGTGTTATTCAACTGGAGTGAGGTTATTGGAACATCTCTATGGTTGAAAAAAAAAACTTCTCTAGGATTCCAGAGACTCTCTCCTCTATTCCTTCTTTGATGAGACTGGGAAGTGGCTGAGAGATTTACTATCGCCCCATAGGTCAGGAAACTGGGATACCCCACCTCAGATACACACACCTGAGTTTCCTCTGGGTTCAAGCACCTGGAAAGGGTGGGAATAAGACCTCAGTCCAGCTGTCCCTGCCCCCCCCCCCCCCCCCCCCCGCTTGCTGAGCACCCTAATCAAGATTCCACAAGATGAACAAGGAATCAGGTTTCCCCTTTGACCAAGCCTCTCACTCTGAGAAGCACCAGGGGTCCACAGCAGCTGTGTTTCCTCTGCCTTTCTCCCTGGGTGCCCAGTTGGCTTTCCTCCTGCTCCTTCCTCCAGGTGTGCTTCTGCCAGAGCCGGCCCCAATAAGTCTTCCTTTCACAGTCTTCTGATGAATAGATTGCCTGTGTTTTCTTTTGCATTCCTTTTAATAGCCTGGACTATGCTCCAGTGACCCAGCTGTGCATGTCAAATAAAATGTATTGGGGTCGGACGGATTCTCACAGAGCACCAAAATGTACAGCGTGCCGAACAAAGGGCATCCAACCACATTGTGCATACTCTAGAAAGCTCCATGCACAACAGTGCAACTGCCCAAAAAGCCACCTTAACTGCACAAATATTGAGTCAAATGCAATAATTTTGTGTCATGACTCCATTTTCTCTCTCTCTCTAATTTTTTTCAAATCTAGTAACACAAAAGACTTCTGTTTTTAAGTTCGTTGTATAAACACTAACATTTACAGAGCCCAGGGAGATAAAAATCAGCTCAGGTTGAGTATATCCTGAACACAAAGCAATAACTGATTCAGCTTTGCAATTTGACCTTCAATTGTAATGTTGAAGTGGAGAAGTATATTTAGAGAGATGGTAAAGAGAAAAAAAAAACTTTTTATGGTACATGCAAGAGTATTGCCCCTGGGGAAGTATATGAACTCTTGTCAAAGGAGTTTAAAAAACTAAAGGGGAAAAAAAGAAGGCAAGTTTCCTGTCTCATACACAAGGAGGAAGAGATGGGTCTTTTAAATCTTTTAAATCTACCAAACAGGTAGGCTTGAGAAACTTAAAAAAAAATAAAAATAAAAAAGGTGCATGGAAATATACCCTTACTGCCTTAGTGATATTTTAAAGAAATATCATTTGCATTTTGTTCCATAACTAGATGAAAAAAAAGCTAAAGCCATAGGGAAAGTACATGTGTTTACAACCCAGCCCACAGTCAATTTTTTATATCAGACTTTCTGTTCTGGTTAAAAACATCTTTCTTCAGCCTGCTGGGGAATAGGCCCTCACAGCTGAAGACAGATGTGGCGAGCAACGCCTTGTGAAACAAATGCCAGGCAGCAGACCGCTACCACAGGCTCCTGCACCTGCAGGTGACATCACCAGGCTTGATCTCACCCCCAGAAATCTATTAGCATGCAGAAACAGGTGTCACCAAACCAAAACCCACTCTTAGAAAGCATTCACCTCATCCGCCTGAGAGAGTGCAAATGACAAAAGTGATGCCGAACTTCCATTCACCTTCTATGTCTGAGTAGGGGGGCAGGGAGGAGCCCCCCTCAGGTGCCCTCCACAAGCCTCCCAGAACACCTGTTCTTTAACATCCCAGGAACTCCAGCTGCAACCAGAATAATAGGCTTGGAGAAAATGCTGCTCCCTGCATAATGTACTTCTTCTGTTTCAGGGAATTCAGTCTTTTCTCTTTCCACCAGCAGAGAGTAGTTAATACTGCTAGTCTTCCCCAGTTTATTGTCATTGAAAAAGGAATTCTCTTGGAATCTGCAACCAGGCATCTACCAGTCACTCAATATGTTTGTGAAGTACATAAAAAACCATATATCTTGGACTTATTTAAAAATACTTCACCAGGCAGGAGATGAAGGGCAGAAAAGGACAGAGATGAACTGAAATTGTCAAAATGTTGGTAATCGTAGAAATGATTATCTGGGAGATGAGTAATGAGTAATTAGAAATCCACTATGCTATTCCCCATTGTGCTTGAAACTTCCATATGAAAAATGTCTTTAAAACTATAGCAAGATTTCTAGTTATTGATCCTACTCCTCCCTCCCATTTTAATAGCAGAATCCTGTGCATGTAATCCACTTTCCTCTGTGGACCCACTCTGTTTCACTAAAATAATGACAGATGATCCCAATTCTCCTTACAAGTGATGGCCAGAGCAACAGGGAGCTGGTTCATTTGACCCAAGGGGATGAGGGGACATATTTTAAGGGTTTGAGGTGGGTGCAGGGAGAGCAGTTTCTGTGCTGTTACAAAGTGACATATAGGAAGAGATGGGTCTTCCTCTTTTGCTAAGAGTTGCTGTACCTACATGTGACAACATGAACCTCAGCAGCCATTTTGTGACCATGAGAGAGTCAATCTAAGACAGAGTCAATATGCTGAGGTTTGCAGAAAGAACAGATCAAAGCAACCCTAGTCCTTGAGGATGTCACTGAGCTACTGAAATAACCATTCTGAAACTGCCTCACTTCAGGAATCATTAAGTGAAGAAAATAAACCCACTTAACTGTTTAAAACAGTTGAGCCAGAGTTTCCTGTTACTCAAAGCTAAAGGCATCTGTCATGATACAAAGTAATTATTAAATGAATGAAAACAAAATTGGACAAAGAGGACTTTGACACTCAGAATTATCAAAAGTCATCACTTGGGCTTTGGTAAACTAAAGCCTATCTTACTTCAGACCAGAGATGAAATTCATATTCTATATCCCTAAACACACAAGGTCTTCTCTATTTTACTGTAGCACCTATTGTGTACTTTACTTACTTGACAACTAATCGGGTGCTTCCCTCTATCTTCTCCTGTAATGCTGTTCTTTGATTTGTCTGAAACATTTACTCAGATAATATCCCATATTCACAACTATACCCAGGTCAGTACTGGAAAGAACAGTGGTCTTTATTAAGTGGTTATGTGGCTTGGACAAATTCTTCAACCTCAAAAAACAGCAAACAAACCACAACAAACAGGGTGGAGGAGATAGCATAATGGTTATGCAAAACTATTTTCTTGCCTTATGCTCCAGAGTCCCAAATTCAGTCCCCTACAGCACCATAAACTAGAGCTGAGCAGTGCTCTGGTTAAACAAAACAAACAAATAAATAAAATTCCTCGGCCTGGCGTTTTTATGTGTTTGTTTGTTTTCCTGTGCACTTTCATCACTGATTAATATGTGATTAAAGAGAAAATCTTAAAAGATTTTTATTCAGTGAGCTCAGGCTGATAGGGATGCAGAAGTTACACAGGCTCCTGTGCTAAATATGAAAAGACATGGGCCCTGGGTCACACTGATGGGATTTCCAGTTAATGGTATTTATATACTTTCCCATATTTGGGAGCTACTCTTTGCCATGATCCAGCTTCCCCGCCCTATTCCCAATTCTGACACCATCTTCCCAGATCATACTTTTGGTCCACCTGCATGTTACCTATGGGGCTCAGGCAAAAATTAATAAAGTCATGGGTTCCTTAGAAAATAACTGCAATAGATTTCCTAATTTCTTCTAACTTGAAGACCCCCAAATCTCATCTGATATACTTTTACCTTTAGGCTCCTGATTGTTAAACATTTTTTTCTGCTTTATGTCTTAATGCTTTTCAGCCACCGAGTTGTAGATGCTACCATAATGCCAACCTGACTTCCCTGGGCAGACGACCTCACCAATATGTCCTGAAACCTTACCTTACAGATCCCTACCACACTTGAGAAAGATAGAAACAGGCTGGGGTTATGGATTGACATGCCAATGCCCATGTCCGGTGGGGAAGCGATTAACAGAAGCCAGACCTCCCATTTTCTGCACCCCATAAAATCTTTGGTCCATATTCCCAGAAGGAAAAAGAGTAGGGAACCTCCCAATAGAGGGGAGGGGATATGGAACTCTGGTGGTGGGGATTGTATGGAATTGTACCTGTCTTATCCCACAGCCTTGATCATTATTAAGTCACTATGGTGTCATCAAATGAAAATATTAGAACTTAAAAAAAAAAAAAGATTTTCATTCAAATAAACAGACCCCTTGGGATCAGCTAGAAACAAGTTTCTTGGGGCAGGTTTGGCAGTTTCCTCCTCTGGATATCAACTCCTGGCCCCTAGGTAGGGCAAACTCAGGGAGAACACGAAGATTCCCTGGGGTAGAAATGCTTCTCCCTATGTGTAAGGGAGCTCTTTCTAGACACTCACTTTAAGTTCTGGCCCTCAGTGGATTCCTTCATGTCATCACAGAACCTTGTGTCCCCTGAGGACTCTTCCACACATCTTATCAGTTTTTACTAAGGAAATTTATTTTTTAAAAAAAGGGGGGTAGAATACTGGTCCTGGAAAAGGATGACAGAGGACCTAGTGGGGGGTGTATTGTTATATGGAAAACCGAGAAATTTTATGCATGTACAAACTATTGTATTTATTGTCAAATAGAAAACATTAATCCACCAATAAAGGAAAAATAAACAAACAAACAAACTGTGGTCCGGGAGGTGGCACAGTGGATAAAGCATTGGACTCTCAAGCATGAGGTCCTGAGTTCAATCCCTGGCGCACATGTACCAGAGTGATGTCTGGTTCTTTCTCTATCCTCCTATCTTTCTCATTAATAAATAAATAAATTCTTTAAAAAATAAATAAATAAAGGCAAGGAGCCGGGTGGTAGTGCAGTGGGCTAAGTGTACATGGCACGAAGTGCAAAGACCAGCTATAAGGATCCCGGTTCGAGCCCCCGGCTCCCCACCTACAGGGTGGTCACCTCACAAGCAGTGAAGCAGGTCTGAAGGTGTGTATCTTTTCCTCCCCCTCTCTGTCTCCCTTCCTCTCTCAATTTCTCTCTGTCCTACCCAACAACAACGACATCAATAACAATAATAATAACCACAACAACGATAAAACAACAAGGGCAACAAAAGGGAAAAAAAAAAACGTAGCCTCCAGGAGCAGTGGATTCGTGGTGCAGGCAACAAGCCCCAGCAATAACCCTGAAGGCTAAATAGATAAAGAAAGAGAAAAAAAAAAACTTGTATTGCACCAAAGTAAAAGACTCTAGGGTTGGTGGGGGGTAGAGTTCAGGTCCTGGAACAAGATGGCAGAGGACCTAGTGGGGGTTGTATTGTTATGTGGAAAACTGGGAAATGTTATACATATACAAACGATTATATTTACTGTTGACAGTAAAGCATTAATCCCTCAATAAAGAAATTAAAAAAATAATAAGTCCACAATCAAGGTCTGCCTTTCGAACCTAAACATCTCCCTCTCCATCCAGGTCTTGTTGGTCCTTGCCAGCAGTCAACATCAGTCAAGTACCCCTCCCTGAGGAATGAGACAGAGTTTGGGAAACACATCCTCTGTTAGGGAGTCAAGTCTAGCTGGTACATTGAGGCTCTGTGGGAAAGATCAGACCTGAAAGTGTAGAATGTATACCAGCAGTGTCAATCATCTCCTCCAGTCATCTGCCTGCCAATCTCATCTGCTGCTCTGGAAACTGCCTCTAGCCACCCTGGGAAGCTCAGCACAACCCCTATCTATCCCCCACCTCCACCATATACATACACTTAATACATACTACACAATACATACACTTAATACATACTACATATACATATACTTTAATACATCAGACACTTCCCCATCACACTCATTGTACAGTATTCCCATCACGTCACCAGGGGCTGACACAACATTCTTTTCCACCCATTAAAAATCACATCTACCTCATGACACCAGCAAGTGTGGATTTGTATATTTACATATCTGCATGGCATCTGAGGTTCTACTAACCTCAGCAGGAAGTAAAATCTAGGTGATAACTCAGGAAGAAGAAAAAAAGAGCTGCTGAGGCAGGATTCCTTTTGTACTGGGCCCACAAAGGGTAGCATACACACCACCCCCTCAGGAGGTCCCTGAGGTCCCACACAGACTCAGTCCCCTGGATAATTTAGAGTCCACAGAATGTTCTTGATACCTAGAGTGCCTGAGCCACATAAGAAACAAAAATGTCATTCACACAGCAATAATTGCCTATAAGCTAGGCAGCATGGCGACTGAAAGGAAGTAAATCTAGAACTTTCTGAAACTAGCTTAACAGTTTCAGGAATACATCTTGTCATCTTAACTGTGCATAAAAACTTGAGAAACACCCTTCTGAACTAGAAAGCCAAGCTTTCAGGTAAAGATACTGAAAATCAGTCTGCGAGCCAGCTCCCCCATGTCTGACCAGAGAACCCGAGTCATCTTTCACTTAAAGGAAACAAAAGCAGGGCCTTGGAGAATTCCCTTTTAATAAAATAGGAACCAGTGAGACAGCTCCGCTTGTTAAAGCGCCAAAGTCGCATGCCTGGAACCCCACAAAATGGGTGACAACCAACTCCCGTGCTCTACTATGTAATTAAGTGGAGCAGATAATAGGCCACCTGGCATTGGAATATACAGAACCTGCACTTGTTCATGTCCGAATGGCCTGTCATAAACACTGGTCTGGTCAGTGCTATGAGCTGACTTCCACTGACCCTGGCAGAGTGGCAGCCCTTTTCAGAATGAGGAGGGGCGTGCTGGTGGCCTTCGTCTACGCATGTGCCAGTATCTGCCCGTGGGCCCAGTGCACCATGTGGTCTGATCACTGGGTGCTTTGTGCCCTGTTCTGTACCAAGCACTCAGTGGCAATTAATCAGGCAAGAATCAGGGTGACACCTGCAACATTTATTAGAGGTGCTTTCTCAGTACTCCCTCACTGGAGAGGTCTGGAATTAGCTATAGCCCACTCCTGGATGTGGAAAAAAAAAAAAGAGGCCAAGATAATGAGTTTCCCAGATGGCTAAGATGGTCAGGGTCTCCTGGAATGTGACCTCAGGCACCTGTGCAGGGACCTCTGCTGCCAGGAAGGAAACAAGCCAACCTCCATGGCACCCCTGCATCCCATATAGAATCTGTGCATCACATCACAGACAAAAAACTAACCCCCTTGCCCCCACCACACACACACACACACACACACACACACACACACACGGAGAAAGGCAGATATTCAGACAGTGACTTTGTTAATGAAGAATAAAGTCAGATTAAATTCAGGCATATCCATCCCCAGGAAAGGGTCTCACTCAGGCACCTTAACAGCTGAGAAGTCCACAGTTAACAAAAACAAGTTCTGGCTGCAAGTGTGAACTGCCTTAGAAAAATTTGGAAAAACAGTTGAGTTTACTTACATGTAAGCATACTTCTCAGATGATTCTCCTTCACTGGAAGTGAACAAAACTGTGAAACAGATGTGAGTTGCCTGAGTTTTAATTTAATTGCAGTGAAATTCACTATTGTAAGTGTTGCGATTCTGTTAGTAACGAACATTTATAATGATACAACCACAGCAATCAAGATTTAGATATGCCCATCACCATCCCCCCAAAAAAATATCCCTTATGCCACTTTTCAGTCAACTCCTCCCCTACCCCATCAGTCACTGGTATGTCTTTCCTATTCTGAAGTACAGTCAAGTGCACTTTTGAGTCTGACCTGTGCCACTCAGTCATTGCTGAGTAGCATTTCACCATGTGAACCTGCTACAGCGTATTTACTTTCCAGTTGAAGGACATTTGGGGGCTTTTGTTATTGTTTGTTTTGACTGTTGTTGTTACTGGAGCTTTACCATCTCAGGTGAATTTTGTTTCAGACAGAAAGAGATATATACATATAGAGAGAGATAGAAAGCAGTTGGATGGTGGAGTACCTGGTTGAGCACACATGTTACAATGTGCAAGGACCCTCATTCAAACCCCGGTCCCCACCTGCAGGGGGAAAGTTTTGTGAGTGATGAAGCAGTGTTGCAGGTATCTCTCTGTCTTTCTCCCTCTTATCATACCCTTCCCTGTCAACTTCTGGCCTGTCTTTATCCAATAAATAAATAAAAGTAATTCAAAAATTAAAAAAGAGAGAGAAAGAGAGAACACAGTACCAAAGCTTCCTTCAGTGAGGTGTCAGGTCAACCTAGTGACAAAACAAGTGTACTGTCAACGTAAGCTATCTTGATTATTTTGAGATTTTATTTTTTCCTCCCCCCCCATTTTTTGAGATTAGTAGTGGGTCAAATTACTTTAAGATTACAGTGTATAGTTCCACACCACACCAACCATCAAAATCTTGTGCACCCACCCTCCCATCTATTAAAGATAACGACCATAGTTCTTACAAGTCTTCGAAACAGTTTGCTTGCTTGCTTCTGTGCCTTTTGTTGGTTTGTTTGCTTGCTTGTTTGTTTTGCAAGTTCGGGAGTATCAGTTCTCTAGATTCCACATATGAGTGAAGCCATATCCCAGTTGTCTTTCATCTCTTATTTCACTAAGCATAATCACCTCCAGTTCCATCCATTTGTCTAAAGAACATAATATAATCTTTTTTGATACTGGATATCAATATGGAAATATCCTATAGCTTCTCTAGCCAGTCATCTGTTGATGGACATTTAGGCTGCTTCCCCTGTTTGTTCTTGTGCATAATGAATTGACGCTAGAGCTAATTTTAATTTGGAGTTATTATGACCACCTATTACAAAGTGATGCTGTGAACAGAGGTATACACAAATCTTTCTTGGTGGGTGTGTTTGGTTCCTTAGGATATATTCCCAGGAGAGTTAACTGCTGGGTCATAGGGTAGGTCCACTTCTAGCCTTCTGAAAGTTTGTCATACTGCTCTCCACATGATTGGATCTATTTACACACCCACAAGCAATGGAAAATATTTCTTTTACTCCCACAACCTCTCCAACATTTATTGTTACTGTCTTTTCTGATGTATGACATTCTCACAGAAACAACCTAGGTGTCCAACAACAGAGGAGTGGCTGAGAAAGTTGTGGTATATATACATAATAGAATATAACGCAGCTAGTAAGAATGATGAAGTCACCTTTTTCACCTCATCTTGGATGGATCTTGAAGGAATCATGTTAAGAGAGTTAAGTCGAAAAGAGAAAGATCAATATGGGATGATCTCACTCATGAGCAGAACTTAAGAAACAAGAACATAAATGGGAAATATAAAGTAAAACTTGGACTAGAGTTGCTGTATTGCACCAAAGCAAAGGACTCTGGGGAAGGAGGACATGGAGAGGGATTGGGGGAGAGAGGCTTTCAGGTCCTGGTACATGATGATGGACCTAATTTCGGGGTGAGAGAGTTTTGCAGACACTTGTCTTGGTGAGATGAGAAATTGTACTCCTGACCAATATCTGTACTGTAAACTATTAACCTCCAAAGGAAGAAAGGTAGAGATAGAGCGACAGAGATGAAGAGGAAGAGGAAGACAGAAAAGAAAAAACTAGCAGTGTTTTCCAAATGGTCACACCATTTTGCCTTCCAACCAGCTATTCTGTAGCCTCATCTGCACCTTCACAGTGGCAGGATTTGGGAGTGTTTTGCTGTTCTTGATTATGTTAAGGAGTTAGGCTTTTTAAGTCATTCTAATGATATCTCACTGTGGCCTTATTTTGCATTTCCTTAATAACTAAGAATGCTAAGCATTTCTTCATGTTTTTTTACTACCTATATCTCTTGTTTGATAAAGTTCAAGAACTTTTGCACATTTATTAAGATGCTTTCTTATAAGAACTCTATACATGTTCTGGATAAAAAGTCTTTTATCAGAGATATGTTTCAAAAATATTTTCTCTCCTGATTTTTAGCTATTCAGTCCACCTTCTTAGTAGTGGTTTTCAAAGAGCAGATGTTTCTAATTTTGATAAAATCCACTTTACTAATTTCTTGCTTTTGGTGTCCAAAACAATTTTTGCCTGGCCCAAGGACACAACAATTCTCTGCTATGGTTTTCATTATTTTTCCTTCAGGCTCTTCACTTGAACTTTGGGCCTGTATGAGTCCACTGCTCCTGGTTTAAAAAAAAATTAATAGAGGATGAATGGTGGAGAGAGATAGAAAGGAGAGACACCACAGCACTGATGCACTAACTGTTTGTGAAGCTCTCTCTTTATATGGCAGGGGCCAGGAACTTGAAGCCAAGTCCTCATGCATGCTAAAGTATGCTCTAACAGGTGAGTTAGCCCCTGGCCCTCTTAGGTTTTACTTTAGATTTACAATCCAGTTTTTTTCATTGCTATACAAGTTATAATAAATGATGTGGGTGTTTTTATTTTATTCTTTTAATCTGAAATTCTTAATCCAGTGCTGTTTAGTGAGAATATTAGTTCTTCTCCTTGAACTATTCTGGTACTTCTATTGAAAATCAATGGATCATGTATGTCTGACTTGACTTCTGGATTCTTTATTCTATTCCATTCACCTTATGAAACTCTTCTTTCCCTAATACCACAGTCATGATCACTGCAAGTTTATAGTAAGCTTTGAAATGATATTGTAGAAATCATCCAACTCTATAAAATGCTTTGGCTACTCTAGGTCTTTTGCTTTTACATATATTTTTTCATTAGCTTTTCATTTTTTTCATAAAACATTTATACTTACATGTCTACATTTTAGTTTGGATTGTGATGGCTCTAGAGACCAACTTGAGTTATGTCTCAGAAAAACAAAAACAATAAAGGGGGTGGGTGCCTTAATCTTTTGACACTACATGAGTGGTTATTTTTTTCAAGGCTACCCAGGCCTCCCAGAACGACTCACATATGGAAAATGATTTTGGTACTAAGACTTTTGCTGTGGAGTCTATATATGCTGATGCGGAAGGTGATGGGGAGGGGGTGGTAGGAATGGACTGTGCCTTTCCAATCTGCAACTTGAGATAGAAAAGAAATGGCTTAGAGTTGAGGTCTAACTTGAAAAGCAGGCGTAAAACCTAATAGAAACAAGTATGTTTCCTTTAC
The DNA here is from genome assembly GCF_950295315.1 of Erinaceus europaeus. NCBI lineage: Eukaryota > Metazoa > Chordata > Mammalia > Eulipotyphla > Erinaceidae > Erinaceus > Erinaceus europaeus. The sequence goes on from NC_080164.1 coordinate 66,489,505, forward strand.
AAATCTTGGAAAAGGAGATGACATCAAAAAGGCCATTGGCAGATGACCTCATCAGTATGTCCTAGAACCCCATCTCCCCAGAGGCCTACACCACTAGGGAAAGATAGAAACAGGCTGGATGTATGGATTGACCTGTCAATGCCCGTGTCTAGTGGAGAAGCAATTACAGAAGCCAGACCGTCCACCTTCTGCACCCCATAAAGATCTCTGGTCCATTCTCCCAGAGGGATAAAAAATAGGGAAGCTTGAAGGGAATGTGATACGGAACTCTAGTTGCAGGAACTGTATGGTACTGTACCCCACTTATCCCACAATCTTATCTTGATCATTATTAAATCACTAATGAAAAGGGATTCATTGGAGGGTGAAAAGCTCAGTAATGCAGAATAGAGAGAGGAAGTTAATTCCTTAGAGAAAATAACATCAGGAAAGGGTGGAAGAGGTAAGAATCTCAGGGCAGAAAAATTGAAAAGATGGGAATCTGGTCTGAATCCCATGCTAAGGGTAAGAATTCTGTTCTCTAGGCATGGGGGATTCTTGTGGTCAGATCTGTTTTTGCAAAAGACTCCCTCAGCGGCAGATAGAACTTCCCCCTAGAGACCATATGATGAGCAGGTCTGACTAGAGAAATGGCCAAGGGCCTGACCAAAGTCACTAGAAGACAGGACAAGCAACTCCATACAAGACAAGGAATCTCAAGGGAATGAGAGTGGCACACCCATATTTTACTCCCCCAGACTCAGGATAGCATCTGCCAGTCACCAGCCATCACTCCAGCCCCAGGCTGACCTCTACCCTGAGGCACTAACAACACACACATGACCTTCAGTGACCCTGATAACAAGGGCATCTAACACAGACACCTCATGAATATTCACATTTTGCACTTTAGGGGGCAATACGTTGTGTTTAGGTTATCTAAAAATTCCAACCTCCCAAAATGTGGCTTTTCTTTTAAGACTAGACCATTCAAGTTGAATACGTTTCTTGGCAAGTCTGTGTATAAATCTGGTCAGAGTCTCTCTGTGAAGTCTGAAAAGGAGACAGATGGAAGAGTCAGCCAGAGTATCCCAGTGACAGAAACAACGATTCCCTGGAAGGGGAAAAAAGGGCAGAAAGGCATCTTTGTTTATTTTTACAGAATTGAGAGAACAACAGCCTTCCCTGGTTGTTTCCATAAGATCAAACCAGCTCCAAATGGGAGTCGCTAGGTATCTGCCAACATTTGAAACCAAAGCCCCAGAGGCCTGATAGCCCTGTTTCTTGTCTTTTCTTCCCTTTGTATTTCAAGATGACAATTTCATTTGTTCATTGATGCAGCCTGTCCATTCAATAAGTGTTCTGATTCATCTAGGAACCTGAAGCTCTGCTTTTAATCTAAAGCAGAACACAAAAGCACACGAGCCTTTTACTTCTGGATCGGTCAGTCCCTTGGATCTCTCAAAACAAATCCCTCAAGGCAGGCTCTGAATGGCTGTTCTATCCCAGGTCTGCACTTTCCATGGAAGAGCATGACTACTAGAGTTCAGTTCAAAGATGGCCACACTGTGCTGCAAGCTACACACTCCTCTGGGACAAGCCACATGCAGGTCTCCCAATTCTCCCATATCCTTTACAGTCCTCAGGGAACCCCCAGGATTTTTAGAGGGTGGCACCTATAATTCCAATATTGCAAACACAGGCCTGAAAGGGGTGCCAAACTAGGCCTTTCTTAAGGTGCATAAGAAACCAATAAAATCAATTGTGGGAAAGAAACATCATTGGATTTAATCTTAAAGTCAAACCTTGTGGACTTGTAGCTAACCATCACATGGTTAAATGGAAAACTGGCTTCCTCCTTTATTAAAGAAAGGCAACCAACGAACAACAACAACAAAAAGCAAGACAAAAACCATTCTGTGGAGCCAGTTTGCTGCACTCACACTTTGCTTTCAGAACAAATTCCCTGCTGTCATGAGCTTTTCTTAGAAACATGGGCATACGTGAGAGCCACATGTGAAAATGCCACACTGGGGGTTCATGTGGCCACTCCAGCATGTCAGAGAATCTGGAGCAGAGGATGAGAAGGTATCTTCTGAAACTGTTTAATCTCTGCCCAGGTTTCCCACCAAAAGGGAACAGGCTTTTTCAGGCTGCTGCACTGTGACAGAGAGGAAGAACATCTAAACTCTGTTTCGATCTTGTTGAAGAAGAAAAAACAAAACACCCACACAGAGGGAACAATTTCCCCACTGTGTGGGTGGTGGGGCCCCGAAAGCTGTTATCTGCAAAGGGCACTTCTGGGGGTTACCCGGCTGTCACCATTGTGTGGATTCCACACGAAAACCTCAAGTCAAACAGTGGGGAATGAATATTAAGAGACGATTTTCCACTCTGTGGAAAATGACTTGACTCTACAAAAATAAATGAGAACACTGTGATAATAAACGAAATGTGTGCAGGCCCTATTATCAAATGCACAGTGAAGGCAGATGTTCTTGCTCGCTTCATACCTCTCTGCTGTCAGAATGTGATGAAGTCATTCTCCACAGCCCCAACCTCTCAGCTCCTTAAGCCCCACCCCACCCCACCTCCCAACACACACACACACACACACACACACACACACACACTTATACCACATGGAAGGTCTGGATTAACCTTCTATGAGGAGGAGATGAAGGGTGAACCACCATGTCTGAGGCATGAGAGAGGCAGTGGTTTGGCGTATCTGTGTGATGGTATGGCGAAGGGAAAGGGTTATTTTTGAACACTGTTACAGCAAGGGATATTTGATAGTTTAAGTACGAATATATATGTGAAATGAAAAAAAAGCAGATATCTTTGGACCTGGAATGCCTCTTTCGTTACACAAAGAGCCCTCTCCTGTTCCCATGTGTTGGCAGCAATCTAAGAGGTACTAAGTGCCCACCAAGGTCATAGGATTTCAATGACTTCAAGTACCGCAAGTTCTCCCATCTTCACCCTGCCAATACTGACATCTTGGAGCCACACTTGTCTCTATCCTTCTTTCCATCCTATCTCCATCTGGAAAGGAGTCTGCTGAGGTGTCTCCAACAGCTCTCAAAGTCCTGGACTTAACTTTTAGAAACAAAACTTGTCATTAGAATCTAAAGTATTAAACCTTGCACCTTAAAGTATCTCTACCCACAGAAAGAGGGCCTGCTGATGTGAAGTCCTCAACACCAGCATCTGGGCTCTGGGTAAACATGACAAAGGAAATGGAAACCATTTCTCAGTAGCAGCCATAGGCCATCAATGTGACCCAGAACTACACAGACATAAGACACAACCCCTTCTTTAAAAAGAATTGAGAGAAGGCTGGCAAAAATGAACTCGCTTGGGTAGTATAACCACTTTGCCAGGCAGATAACCTAGGTTTGAGTCCAGCCCCCACTGAATTGGAGGAAACTTTGGTGACATGGTGTCTCTCTGCTCCCCACTTGCCACCTCTCTCTGTTTCTATCTCTTCCATCTAAAAAAAAAAGTCAACCCAGAGCAATGATGCTTCAGAGATGACAGAAATAATAACACTTGACAGGAAAACAGTATGGTAGATTCTAAAAATAAAATTACATATGATCCAGAGACTCTATCTTGGAGTATATACCCAAAAGAATTGAAAGCAAAGCTTCAAAGTGATATTTGTTTATTATTATTATTATTATTATTGTCTTACCAGAGCACTGCTCAGCTCTGGTTTATGGTGATATGGGGACTTGAACCTGGGACTTCAGAGCCTCAAGCAGGAGAGTCTCTTTGCATAACCATTATGTTATATACCTCTGCTCAAAGTGACATTTGTATGCTTATGTTTATAGCAGCATTGTTCATGGTAGTCAAAAGGAGGAAACAATCTCAAATATACAATGATGAAGAAGGGAATAAACAAAATATGGTATATAAATACCATGGAATATTTTTCAGCCTTTAAAAAGAAGGAAATCCTAGGGAGTTGGGCAGTAGCACAGCGGGTTAAGTGCACGTGGTGCAAAGCACAAGGACCGGTATAAGGGTCCGGGTTCGAGCCCCCGGCTCCCCACCTGCAGGGGAGTCACTTCACAAGCGGTGAAGCAGGTCTACAGGTGTCTTTCTCTCCCCCTCTCTGTCTTCCCCTCCTCTCTCCATTTCTCTCTGTTCTATCCAACATGATGACATCAATAATAACTACAACAATAAAACAACAAGGACAACAAAAGGGAATAAATAAATAAATATTTTTTAAAAATTAAAAAAGAAGGAAATCCTAAAACATGCTACTAATGCATAAGCCCTGAGGGTATTCTGTTAAGGGAAAATCCAGACACAGAAGGACTAATATTGTATGCGCCTGCATAGCTGAAGCTCGAAGATCAGTCAGATTTTGCAACAGAAAATGGAGTTGTGGCTGCCAGGGACTGAGGGAGAGGAAATGGGAATCAGTGTATAATGGACACAGAGTGACAGTTTGGGATGATGGAAGAGTTCCGGCTCTGGATGGCAGTGACAGCTGCATAACAATGTGACAGTCCTTAATGCCACTGAATGGCACACTTTTTGGCCTTTTTAAAGGGTTGAAATAGTGAACTTCATGCTAAGTATTTAAAAGTAATGCACAAAAGGATGGAAGCTTCAGGTAGCCAAAGTAAGCTAGGAGATCTTTTAAAGAAGGGACATAGTCAGAAACCCAAATTGCCCTTTGTCTTCCTCCTCCAAGGGGCAGAGGTGAGTGACAGGGTCAGGAGATATAGGAGGAGTGGAGTCTTCCCACACCCCCCTACATCTCCCCACCAGCAACCCCCGCCTTCGTGAGAAGGAGGGGCAAATGCTGCCAGTCTAACTTAGAAGTAGCTCTTCAGTGACACTTTATTAAGCCTCAAGGATTCCTGGAGTCTGGAAGTTGCCCAGAAGATGGTTTCTTCCCCACCATAAATTTATAGATGCTGTTAGAGTTTCTGGAACTTTTAAGATTCTTTATATGACAGATATAAGTCCTGAAAAACAAAAGCTCTGCTAATGCCCTCTCTGTTCCCCCCACTGTGTTTATGAGGATGAGACACAGGCTAGCCAAATGTTCCTCAAGAACTTACCTTGAGTTGGCTTGTATGAGTCAGAAGTTGCACATTGTTACAGGCTTGCTAAACCCTCACTACCACCTCAAAGACTGCACATTATCCCTGAGTTACTTTCTAGCCATCCTCTCTGTTCCCAAGCACAGAGGACAGCACAGAGACATGTGCTACTCTTGCCCCATGCAGTCCACCCAATCCAGTGTAGTGTTTCCATGTTGAGAAGGCACCTCTATGTGTGGGGTTGAGGATTAGCCACTATGGCTACAGGGAAAGAAAAAAAAAAAAAGGTTGAGGCGGCTGGGATTCACCCCCTCCCTCCACACCCTCCCCATACTCAACCTCTTCTCCAAGTAAATGTTAAATAGTAATATTTTATTGATTTAATTATGATCAATTAATTACAATTCCACACAATTCCCACCAGAGTTCCACTTCCTATCCCCTCCAATGGAGGCCTTCTTTCAAACAATAATTTAAAGACTGTTTTTAACCTGTGTTGTCAGCCTGCCAGGGCATCTGCCTTCTAGTTTTGATTTGCTTCCTCTAAGATATCTCCTTTGGATCCCAATTCACACGTGTAAGAATGTCATGCATTCGGGAGTTGGGCTATAGCGCAGCGGGTTAAGCGCAGGTGGCGCAAAGCACAAGGACCGGCATAAGGATCCCGGTTCGAACCCCGGCTCCCCACCTGCAGGGGAGTCGCTTCACAGGTGGTGAAGCAGGTCTGCAGGTGTCTATCTTTCTCTCCTCCTCTCTGTCTTCCCCTCCTCTCTCCATTTCTCTCTGTCCTATCCAACAACGACGACAACAACAATAATAACTACAACAATAAAACAACAAGGGCAACAAAAGGGAATAAATAAATAAAATAAAATATTAAAAAAAAAGAATGTCATGCATTCAAAAGGACAGAAACGACAAGCGCTAGCAAGCATATGGTGGAAAGAGAAACCTCTTATACTGTTAATGGGAATATACATTGGATCAGTCCCTATGGAAAGCAGTCTAGAGATTCCTCACTCAAAAAATTTGAAGATTCATATATAGAAAGAGCTATGCATATCTATATTCATGGCAGGGAAATTTGTAATAGTCAGAATCTGTAATAGTCAGATAAGTGGTTAAAAAAAGTTGTGGTTGGTAAGTTGCAGATGCTACCAGGATTCCATCTGACTTCCCTGGGCAGATGATCTCACCAATATGTCCCTGGAAACTCACCTCCCCAGAGCCCCACCCCACTATCAAAAGATAGAAATAGGATGGGGGTATGAATCAACCTGTCAACATCCATGTCCAGTGGGGAAGCAATTATAGAAGTCAGACCTCCCACCTTCTGTACCCCATAATGATCCTGGCTCCATACTCCCAGAGGGATAAAGAATAGAAAAGTTTCCAAAGAAGGGGATGGGATATGGAACTTTGGTGATGGAATTGTATAAAATTGTACCCCTCTTATCCTACAATCTGTCAATCATTATTGAATCAATAAATGATAATAATAACAATGTAAAACCCACGTCTACCTTTATGTCTTTACACACATCCGTTGTGCATTTATTTACACATGTAAATGCATTCTGGTGGGGATATCCTCTTAAATTTCTTTTTCACAAATGCCCCAAATAAATACTCCAAAATCTACATGGTCTTTATGACAAAGATGGTCACATAAAGGTTTCCCATCTCCCACGCTTTTGTTACAATTAGTACCAGTACTTTTCCCACTAAGAGGTGGGAATCTCTCCGTTCCCTCCTTCTGAGCACAAAGTGGGGCTTGGGACCAGTCCAACCAATAGAATAAGCTCTGTGGCTTCCCCAAATTGGATCTTGGGAAAAGGAGAGTGCCCACTTGGCTCTCTCTTACCACTGAGACACTTCACTCAGAGAAAGCCAAACACTGTGTTGGGGGCTGGGGACAGAGGTGTGATGTAGAAACTAGTCCAAGTGGAAAGAAACAGGTCACAAGTTACAGCCTCATCACCCACTAAGGTGCCCATGCCTTCCCACCACCATCCCCAGACCCATGTCTGCCAGGGCAGTCCCCAGAGTCTATAAGGTAGAGACAAATCATCTTCACCGCACTATCCAAAGCCCTGACACAGAGTGTCCCAGCAGAGTAAGCGGAAGCTCAGTGGTGTTAGGCAGCCACAGAAACTCCTAACATAGCCAGAGAATAAAGCAATTTCAAAGCTATCTCTAAAATCAACTTTTTCTGACTGCCCCCAATCGGGGCTAGGGAGATAGCACTAGCAGTAGAGCAATGTGCCTCAGGCTCCTGAGGTCCCAAGTTCCACCCCTGGCACAATCATAAACCAGAGGTGAGCAGTTCTCTGGTAAAAAAAATAAATAAGTAAACAAACAAACAAATAAATACCCACCAACATCTTTCTTTCCCCTCATCACAACACAGCTCTTATCCTTAGCTTCTACAGGGCCATGTCAGGTCCCTGCCCTCCTACTCAATCTCATATTCACTGTCAACTGAACACATTTCTTTGGTGATGCTTAGGGTGCTCTGGGGAAAGGGGGACCAAAGCAAAAAGTATTTTACAATCCCAGAAAAGACTGTAATAAATGAGGGAGAAAGTGCTTCCTGCCCCTTCACTGGAGCTAGGTCTTACTCTATGACAATGCCATAAAGCATTTTGATGCAGGCATGGGGGAAAGTTTACTACTTGGACAGGAAGCAATTTTTTTCATAAATATGGCACAATTAAGACAAAAGAATAAATTGTAAAGAAAACATACAGCAAGACTATCAACCATTCTCAAATGTGCCTACAACAGAAGGGGCAGAGCTCTAGCATAGAGGGGTGCCAAGGGGCTCACCAACAAGCCCCCACCCCACTTCCTGCTTATCCGGACTCCCCTCTCAAAATAGGACATTCTAGATTTCATAATTTCCTTAGACTGAGTTTATTATCCAAAAACCAATCTGTGTCCTTGCTCTAGGAGAACCATTTTTCTACCAAGAGCCACTCATGGATTTATAACGTCATTTATGGACTGGATGTCCCCCACCTCTATTCTAGAGTATTATAGTTTTTTATTTTAAAAGAAAGGTGCTACCTGCCCTCACTTTTATGTAAAAACTTTATTTATCCCAATAGCAATTAATTCTCACGAATAAAGCAACCAGAACTATTTCATCTCATTGGGATTCTGACATCATCAGTAGAGCAGCCACCACAATTAAACTCAAAAACCTGTAGACCAGAGCAAACCAGTACTATAAACTAAAATTAGATTAAAAATTAAAAATGAAACTTTACCTGTGGCTATAACGAATGGCTATGGTTAACCCAAGCTGCAATAAAAAAAAAGAAAGAAATGTTAAATAATATCAGGAATATGTTGAATGCATAACAAGACTAGGTTAACATAGTTTTTGTTGCTGTCATTTCTAAAGTGCCTTATTAGTAATTCTTCATGAATAACATATTTTTACAATATTTCTTATTTGAAGTTAGCTCTTAAAGGGTAATGATTTTTTATCACTTAATCTTTTTATTGCACTTTTACAGGAAAATAAGGAAACCCTTAAACTCCAAATGATGTTTTATTTTAATTGTTTTTAATGTAGATCTAGATGTTTACACAAATTGGCAAATATATGGGCCAGGCGGTGGCACACCTGGCTGAGTGCACATAATACAATGAGCAAGGATCCAGGTTCAAACCGCAACCCCCACCTGCAGGGGGAAAGCTTCATGAGTAGTGAAGCAGAGCTGCAAGTGTCTTTCTCTTCCTCTCTCCCTCTCTATTTCCCCAGCCCTCTGTATTTCCCTCTGTCTATATCCAATAAATAAAATAATAATTTTTTTAAATGTTACAAATTGACAAATACAGTAATTAACACACTTTTGAGTCAAATTTAAATATTTAATACAATTTTAAAATACACCAGATAATGATATTTTGGTGTGAATGGTGTAGAATTATACTCTGTTGTCTCATAATATAAATCAATATTGTATCACTAATAAAAATCATTAATAATATGATAGTTTGGTTGAAGGTTAAATGTACTGATACCTAATTTGGGGAAGTGTACACTTGTGAAAACAAAAATCCTGCAAGTCAATATTTCCTCAATAAAATGATACTGAAGTTAAAAAAACATTATTGCCAATAAAAGAGTTACTGAATAAAAAAAATAAAGATCTATAATATTTCATGTAGACAGAGGTTGTCTCTCAGTAGTAAGACTTCTAAAAATGAGTTTCTTTGTGAAAATTTCAATTCCTACTTTTTATTGAACCATAACTGAAAAATCAAACTGTACCTATTTATTTTTATTTATTTCAAGTCATTTTTTATTTGTGATTAATAATGGCTTACAAGACTTTAAGATTATAGGGCAGTTTCACACTGTACCCACCGCCAAAGTTCTGGGCCACCACCCTCCCAATGATAACCACCATAGTTCTCACAGAATCTTAGAGGCAGTTTGACAAAGACAAACTATACCTATTTAAACAATCACATGATCAGATATAGACACCGTACAAATGACTATTGCAGTCATGTTCACTGACTAACACTTCCCCTACTTCCCATAGTTACCTTTCAATTTCTTTCTTTAGTGAGAACACTGCAGAGCTGCTCTGTCAGCGAAATTCAAGAAGACAATAGTGTTGTTAACTATAGTCATCATGCTGGGTGTTGGATCCTCAGAACTTATTCATCTCACAACTAAAACTTTTACCCTTTGGCCAGATCTCTCCTCCACTCTGTTTTATGTGCAAAACAGGGTTCTTTGAGCTCTAAGACAAAGCAGTGAAAAGACAGGATATCAGTGTTTCCCACTAGGAAAGTATCTCACACTGAGTCCTGGAAGCCACCTCTCCCTCTCTTCCAGGACTCCTGAGTGGAAAGCTCAGACCAACAGGGTACTGATACGGCACTGATCACCTAGGCCTGAGTCTTCCTGGTGGGCTCAGCACAGCCTTCATACTGACCCTATTAGCTCTAGGCAAGCAAGCTGCAGTTCAGAGGACAGCAAAGAAAGGGAGCTCACAGTGTGTATAACATCAGGAGAAAGTGGACACAGTGACTGGGCATTGTAACAAGAGAAACCAGGCCAAGACTCTAGCTTCCTTTTTACCCTCTGCTGAATGTCACAGAAACCTCTCAAGCACAAATGAGGGTTGAATCCTACAGCATGGGCCTCAGTGTGGGCCAAGTCAGTGGTGGGTTACAGAAGAGTCAGGCCAAACAAGGTCAGCTGTTAACTGTGTGGGTGTCAGTGAGTTATCCAAACTCTAAGACCTTCAGTGTTCACAACTGTTAAATGGCCAAAATAAAGTATTTTCTCACAGGATTAATGTGAGAATGAAGCTTTTTTTTTTCTGTTTATCTATCTCTCTCTCTCTCTCTCTCTCTCTCTCTCTGTCTGTCTGCATGTGTATTCTGTCTGCCAGATGGGAAAGACTTTATAATTACTGGTACTACCACAGTACACCATCAACACCCCATTTATGAAAATTTAGCTTTTAAGTTTGTTTTGGGAAATTTGAAAGGATTTCTTCATGAAAAAAACAGTGATCAACCACAACTAGGTCTACATAAGTCTCATTAGCCCATAGTGGAGGAACACAGCCCATGGCTGTGTTCATTTAAGAAACAGGCAATTCAGCCTCTCAGTATCATATATAATATCATTGGTGGGGGGGGGGGGTAAGGTTTCCCTGTGTGGTACCTTATGATCCTCAACCACACCACTGCCATACTTCACTCATTGCTAATCCTTTAAGTAGAACCTACTGGAGGTGGGAGTGGGGAGGTGAGTTTCATGGTGCCATTCTAGGTGCTGAAAGATGACTTGAGGGTCCCAGGGAAGTGGGACTGTGGAAGAGGTAAGGAAGAACCATGGGGAAGAAGAGTAAGAAGAAATAAAGCTGTTAAGAAAGCCTGGCACTCGTATCCAATTCAATCTGGACAGATGCACGGTTTCTCCAGGCTAGTACATGGATAGGCTAGATTCAGAATAAGGGCTTTATCACTAAACACATTCAGGATTCAAAACCAATAAAGACAAGACTTCAGGAACAAAGAAGAAGAACTCATTAAAAAATACAGGCAGACAGAAAGGAAGAAAGTGAGGAAAAGAAGAAAGAAATCTAAAAGAGAAGCCATGAAATATATAACATCAAGCTGATTCCATATCACACTCACTTTATTCAATTATCTCAACCAGTTCAGGAGTATATTTTCTTTGAGACTTACGCAAACAGAAAAGGGAAGGTAGCTCAGGGACAATAAAATATGTAAAGAACAAGAAGGAGGTTATTCTGGAACAAAATAAAAACAGAAGCTGTAACCACAAGGTCAGGATAAGCATTTTACAGATTTCACATGCTGGATAACTTTACATTTCCTGGGGTTAAAAAGTTCTGGCTTACAGTTAGGCTACTAATAAGATAAGTTTACCAACTGAGTATTTTGATAAGCTTTGGAGTACTGTTTAATTAGTGGCTTTTCCACAGCTGAAAGATAAGCCTTTGCTGTAGTATGGAAAGGAAATAGGCATAGAGGAAACAAGAATTAGGGGGGGGAAACAACAACAAAATAGTCTGATAACCCAGTAATTTTGGAGGATAACAAGTTTATTGAATTCTTGAAAAAAATATTAAATACTCCCAAACAAAAAAAAAAATAGTTCTTAAATGACAGCTACATTGGTTAAAGAGAGCGAGGATATAAACCCTCATGATGAATTCCAGTTAAGTGTTTTTATTACACTTGTTGGCTTCTTCATCTAATATGTTTTATTACTATTTTTTAAATATTTATTTATTCCCTTTTGTTGCCCTTGTTTTATTGTTGTAGTTATTGTTGTTGTCGTCGTTGTTGGATAGGACAGAGAGAAATGGAGAGAGGAGGGGAAGACAGAGAGGGGGAAAGAAAGATAAACACCTGTAGACCTGCTTCACCACTTGTGAAGCGACTCCCTTGCAGGTGGGGAGCCGGGGTTCGAACCGGGATCCTTATGCCGGTCCTTGTGCTTTGCGCCACCTGCGCTTAACCTACTGCGCTACCACCCAACTCCCTACTACTATTTTTTAAGGATATCTCTGGGACTGGCTGGAGAGACAGCTCAGCCAGTTATAGAACAAGACTTGCATGCCTGAGGGCTTGGGTTCAATCCCTGGCACTGCTATATGCTTGAGAGGAACAGCATCTGGACACCTTCTCATGAAAAATAAACAAGTATATACATATATATATATATAAAGAGAGAGGGGGGTATTTATTTTTATTATTGCATAGAGACAGAGAGAAGTTGAGAGGGGAAAGAGAGAGAGAGAGAGAGAGAGAGACCTGCAGCCCTGCTTCAACACTTGTGAAGCTTTCCCCTTGCATTTGGGGACCAGGGGTTTGAACCTGGGTCCTTACGCACTGTAATGTGTGCACTTAACCAGGTGCACCACCACATAGCCCCAAATATATATATTTTTAAAAGACATCTTTGATCAGGAAGAATGTGTAAATATTGGAATCACACCATACGAGCAGCCACAGCATCTGCAGGCCTCTGTGGCCAGGCCTATAAAAATGTGCTAGGGGATGAAATGACTAGGACCCATACAAAGGCCCTGGGATGATATGGGAACCCATATCTGGGGTGGGTAGGAATACAGCATTACATAGACAAGCAGGAAATGTGACTTCAACTCCACAGTGAGTGCACTGGATTCAACTGACAGCCTGAGTCTCCCCACTGTGTATGTGCATGTGTGCACATGTATATGCATTCACACCCAATGTACAATACAAGCCTGAGTATACACTTAGGTATGCAAGCACAGCCACACTCAAGGACATGCGCATGTGCACACACACTCATCAAAGTGTGTGTGTGTGTGTGTGTGTGTGTGTGTGTGTGTGTGTGTGTGTGTGTGAGTCAGTATGAGTAGTGCGTGTTTTTATGTGCACACATTCTTTCCCCATAGTCACATGCAAGCACAGGCACACACCAGCACACATGCGTATGAATACAGATGTGCACATGCATAGAGACACACTGGCATTTGGAGAGACCTACAGAGACCCTGAGACAAAAGGAGGCCTCAGACAATTGACCCTTTTGTTTTTGGTCTCAGCAGGGATCCAGTGGAGAGCAAGAAGGGAGGCCCCTGGGGACTGACCTCTAACCCCAGCCCAGTGCAAGCTGAGGCCCTGGGACATGGAGGTCAGAAGAAGTTTTGTGCTTCTGCCCTCCCTGGAGCCCTTTGCCCCCACCAGGGCATACTATAAGCATTGCCAGTGAGCATTTAACAAACTCCCATTTGGAGAACTTTTTCAACTTACACAATTTGTTAGTAACAAAGTTAAATCATATTTTAATAGCAAGGAAAAAAATCAACATTTTTCAAAATCTCCTTCAGCTACAAAAACCTTTCTCTTGTTTCTTCAGCCTAAAAATGCTCCTTTTCTGGAACAGCTGACTGGGGCAGCTGTTTTGTATCAAGGCTGGGGGTTTTCTATATGACCCAGGGAGCTCAGACAGCAGGCAGACCTTCCTACATTAAAGGGTAATCTGAGAATAATTTGCCATAAAACACCTAGAAGTGCACCAGCTGTAGCCAGATATTCCCTATAAAGCACCACCTCAACTGCACGGATCATGTACAATAATAATCATAATTTTAGAAGACACCTTTTAAAAATACCATTTAAAATGTTAAAGGGAAGAAATGGCAGACACTGTCTTTAGAGGCAGCAGAGAGCATCCTTATCATGTCACAGATTGTCGCTGTGCAGCCCTCCCCTAATGCCCACCTGCCCGAGGCACCTGGGTTCTTAGGGTCCAGCCTTTGCTGATGCACTGAGCATGTGTTCAGGATGTGCTCTCACACACAGGCTGCCAAGGCAGAGCAGAGCGAGCGGAAGAAACCAGTCAGTGCTAAGCTTATCACTCAACTGATGAGCAGTGGCTGCAAGAATGAGGCCAGAACTTTCTAGATTGGGGGAAACATACTAGCAAAGGCCGTGACACAGATCCAGGCCTTTACCCAGGATAGCCGGCACCCCTCACCCCTCAGCCCCCCCACCCCCGTCACAGCTCCAATGCTAGTACTTCTCATCCCTCAAAAAATAACAGGAGACCCATGGTTTTCTTATGAAACTCCCACATTTTCAACTGATCTGAGTATTTTTCAAAGATTAGGTGAGCCAAACAAAACACACCCATGGAATTTGGCCAGAAGGCCACCGGTCTGCAGCCTCACTTTACATCTTTCCATGTTGCCAAGCCTCTCCTTGGCTTCCAAGTTGGCTTCCAACGCACCAAACCTGAATTATGAGTTTAGGGAAAATATGTCAGGGTCCTACATGTGAAGTCTTCATTCCCTTTATACTTACGTGGCACTTCCTCTTTATATTTTTTATTTCAAGGGTCCAAAGAATTGTAATATTACAAAGTAAACTCAGAAAGGAAAGGGAGCCATTAATTTTCCTTTGCTTCCTCTTTTCTAGGAAATATGAAAGAAGAAAAATCTCACAGAGAGACATGGTGTGTGTGCGTGTGCGTGTGCGTGTGCGTGTGCGTGTGCGTGTGCGTGTGTGTGTGTGTGTGTGTGTGTGTGTTGGCACCAACAATAGGGACAGAGAGAAAGTAATTTACAGAGTGGATCATTTTAACTCTTTCCCTGACTCTCCTTCCAGCATTACTCATTCATAAACAAAACTAGAATCCCCATGGACCCCAGCCCCACCCCAGCACCCTCCACGGCTGGTCTCCCCAACCCACACACATCACAGATCTTCCTGACCCTCCTTGCCTGACTCAGCCCCAACTCACCAGGGATTTCTTAGGCACCTGCTACTTCCTGAAAAATCAACAGCTGAACTAACAGATGCTTATGGTCAGTAGCAATGAGCACTGTGGTTAAGTCCCTTGACTTTTCTTGTCTGTTTCCTCACTGTAAAATGGGGATAAAGTTACCTAGCCCACGAAGTTGTTTTAGGAAGATTAACTCAGACCTCAGAGATAAGGACCAGTTAAAGCCATTATCAGCTGGGACTTGAAAGAAATGCACATTCTCAGGCCCAAGCTCAAAATATGCTGAATCAGAAATCTTTTGGGGGGGTTGAGGGAAAGCACTGAGTGAGATGATGCATGGGGAGTCCTTGGAAGCATGCCTGAAACTAGGAACTTCTATGCTGACAATGGTGATGATTTTACAGCTCATAGTAAGACAATCTTTTATCTTATTAATGTCATTTCATTGTCCTGAACTCAACATCAGGGACTGTACTCACTGTGAGTTCTGGTCTTCTGACAGGCCTGTGGTGATATTTTGGGAGATGAGAGCACCTGGTGGTCACAGGTGGTCACCCCCCTCAACTGGAAAAGATATGGACACCCTAACCAGCTCCTCTGGGCTGCTAATAAAGACAAGCCAGCTACTTGAAGGCTAAGGGCAACACTCCCCACCACATTCTGTTCTATCAAAAAGGGAAAAAATTCCTGGAACCCACCCCCCTCCCCAGAGCCCTACCCCACTAGGGAAAGATAGAAACAGGCTGGGGGTATGGATCAACCTGCTAATGCCCATTTCTAGTGAAGAAGCAAATATAGAAGCCAGACCTTCTACCTTCTGCACCCCATAGAGACTTTTGGTCCATATTCCCAGAGGATAAAGAATAGGGAACTTTTCAATGGAAGGGATGGGATACAGAAGTCTGGTGGTGGGAATTTTATGGGATTGTACCCCTCTCATCCCACAATCTTGTCGATCATTATTTTTTTTCAATCATTATTAAATCACTAAAAAAAAAAAAAAAAAGACAAAAAAAAAAAAAGGAGAAAATTCAGCAAGAAGGGTAAGAGAAAGAAAGACAGCAATATATTTGTTCACTACTGAGTTGTTTTTCTTTTTTCTGAATGATGTTATTCTTCCTTGGTCCCTTACATTTAATACATTTTAAGACCAGAGGGGAAAAAAGTCACATTTAGGAAGAGAAAGGGGTATATATAAAGCATGGGCTCTTGCCAGATTTATCAGAAATCTAATTTAGATCTGAAACTTTCAAAACCTGATGTAAATGACAAGTTGCTAAATCAATGGAAATTAACATTGAACTAACATTGAAACGTAGGCGGTCGTTATTTAACCAACTTAAGGAAACAAGTTGTTTTTAAATTTCTAAGCCCCAAATGACTGAAAAGGTAAGTGTCTAACTTTGCTGCTTTCTGCCACCCCTCACCCCCAAACCTGAACCAGGCACTGGTTTGGGGGTTTTGTTGTTGTTGTTGTTGTTGTTGTTGTTGTTTGGCATTTAAAGTTAAAGTTCTATTTGGAAGACATGAAGATAGACTTTCACAAGGACTAGCATTGTCCCTTAATCAATCCAAGGTACAAATATTGCACTTTGAGTTGCTGCCACCATAGGGCCTATCTGCTAGGTATTTCCCAGGGATCCTGAGCTGTGGGACTCTGACTACTGGCTCTCAACATTGGCACTGTCATGTGCAGAGTTACTAGCCGCCCTATTGTAGCAAGCCAAGGAGGAAGAAGTACCAGAGGCTGGTTGTTATCTCTGTCACTGCTGTGAAGTGACCAGCCAATATCCACATTATCTCAGCACACTGAGTTCACAGCAGAGCTGGCTGGGGTGGGGTGGGGTGGGGTGGGGTATATATTTGTGTGCTCTGAACCCATAGCTCACCACTGAATTCCCTCCAGGTAGTTCCTCTGCTGCTTTCAACTTAGCATGGCTGTATTTTTCTAGATTCCATACAATATAATTGTGGAATTTGAGTTCCTTTGCTTCAGTTGGGTACAAAGGGATGGTTACTCAAGAACCTGAACACTCTGAGACTTCGGAGAAAGCAACTCCCATTCAGATGCATCAACATAACAACGGAGGTAGATTCTATGTACAACCTACTGACAGAATACCTAGCACAGGCTTGGAAAATTCAGGAATTCTCAGTGGCTTAAATGAAAGCTACATAAATGAAAACTTGATTTTTATGTCAAAGAATTGGATGGGGGAGGAGAAAGAGGCTGAAGAGCGGAAAAGGAAACATGAAAGGACCAAAGGGAAAAAATAGGTTGACGCCCTCAAAGGCAGTCAATAACAAAAGTATTTTAGGGCATTTTTAAGGTGGATTTGGGGACTGTTAAAGAGAATAAAATGAAACCGTAGGCACAGCCTGTCAAAGCATCTTACAGACCCTACCACGTACAGCTTACTGACCTATTCTGACCTCCCTGCACCCACACCAGAGACAAGAGTAGAACTCCCATAGAATCTCTTTTAAATTGAATCCAAGAGTTGTTTTTTCCAAGAAAGAAATAACACATTCCTTTACTTTAGCTTTTACCTACAGTTTGCACTATTTTTTTTAAAAATCTATTTTTTTAAAGATTTTATTTATTATCAATGAGGAAGATAGGAGGAGAGAAGAAAAGAACCAGTCGTCACTCTGGTACGTGTGCTGCCGGGACCTCATGCTTGAGAATCCAATGCTTTATCCACTGTGCCACCTCCTAGATCATAATTTGCTCTAATTCTTATTCCTCCTCCCAAAAGAAAAATTACATGAACCAAACAGACAACATCTCCCCCACCCAGGCATTTGAGATACTGACTAAAATTAGGTATTCCGTGTTTTTACAGGTTTTCTATATGCCTGTGTCATCTACAAATAAGATCAAGTTTTATTTCTTTTTATCATTTTATTGGGGAGGGTTAATGGTTGACAGTACAGCTGTTGACATGTGCATACCATTCGTCATCTTCCCATAATAAGTGTCTATAAATCACTCCCCCTAACCCCTCCCAACTTAAGTACTATTACACCATCATGGACCAACAGGACTCCAACCACCCACTCTCACAGTAACACTCTATATCAATTTACACTCTGTTCTAGTATGTGCTGTGAATGCTTTCACAAAGCAGACTAATGTGGTAAGTTTGAAAAGATCTGATTAACAGTAAAAGGAAAATGTGAAAAATAGGACCTGAGATGATTCACCTGGCAGGGTGTATACCTTGACATGCACTTGGCCCAAGTTCAAGCCCCTGATACTACGTGAGAGTGTACACCATCAGGCATCTGATGTTGTGTGGTGTCTCTCCCTCTCTCTGTCTCACTCTATCTCTCTATCTGAAATAAAATGAAGGAAAAAGTCATTTTTGGAGTGGTAAAATTGTACATATGCAAGGCCTTAGCATAATTTTTTTAAAAAGAGGGGGAAATAATTACATTATAAAATGCAATGAATCATATATTTTTAAATAAATACCAAAATGCACTTTTTCCATTTAGAAAGTCTAATAAGTTGCTGTCTCTGTCATCTTGAAGTCTGGGTGCTTTGGCACAGGGGTTATATTGAACTATGCTATCCTTCTGAATAGAGGACATGTTCACAATGAATAAAAAGGACAAAAAATAAAATAGAAATAAAGATGTAACAAAGGGGGTAAGAGAATGAGGATACAACCTGTCACCTCCACCCTAAATAAATCCTCACACAGTTTCCATTTCATAATTTGAAATTTTAGGTCAGTCTAAGATCAACGTGGGGGTTGGGGATTTGATAAGAGAGAAGTCAACTGTCTAAGAAGTGTCTTAGAACCCCTTACAATGAAGGTTTCTCATGGAATCCTAACAGACATTCATTTCCAGCATGATATCTGCTTCATCTATGGTTGATTAAATCCTGGCCATCATTCTGCGTCTACCCAGTCTCAGGAAGGTGTAGGGGAAAGAAGAGATAATGAGGAGTAATGAGTATTCCAGAAGCCTCAGGTAAGGAAGGTAGGGCAGTGCGATGCAAAAGGCAGTGGCAGTCCCAGAAAGTTACTTGATACTGGGTGTTTGACTTGACCGCCCATTTCCAAGTTGGTTATTTATCAGCAAAGATCCCTTTGGACAAGCATATATCAAATTAAAGGAAAACTTGACCTGTCTCTCTAGTTTCCAGCTCCTCTTATACAAAAGTCAAGATGGGGGGCCAGGCAGTGGTTCTCTCAGTTAAGCGCACATGGTACTAAGCACAAGGACCCATGCAAGGATCTGGGTTCGAGATCCTGGCTCCTCACCTACACCAGGGGTGCTTCACAAGTGGCAAAATAGATCTACAGATGTCTGTCTTCTCTCTCTCCCCCTCTATCTCACCTTCCTCTCTCAACTCTCTGTCCTTTCCAATAAAATAAAATAAAATAAAATGGCCACCAGGAACAGTGGATTTATAGTGCCAACATGGATCCCCAATGAGATAACCCTGGAGGAAAAACAAAACAGTCAGGATGAGCCTTTGGGGAAACCTATGTCCTTGCCTTAGTACCTCTTGATTGTCTCCAGGATCATGTTTTCAACACTTAGTATTATACAGAGACAGTCATTTTCTACTTGTGGCAAAATAGCATCCTTTCTGGATTTCCATCTCCTATCCAAAAATAACTTCTCAAAGCTATTGATAGGCTTAGAGGAAGTAATGTTTCTGCAGCTGTTGGCATCTGACTTGCAGAAATTGCTCAGTAGATGCCACACAGAGGTGTGTTATTGCTCAAACTTCCTGCCTAGCTCAGATTCCTTACTGCCCTGCCATTGCTCATACTTATGGCCCCAAGTCACATATTCCCTTATTCTCTTTGTCTGTCTGAATCCTGCCAATCCTTTGAGACCCAGCTTAAATACCAAATATATATATAGCCACTGAGGCTTCACTGTATCAGGTCAATTTCCTCAGATAGAAAGGGACACACCACAGCACCTAAGTTTCCCCCAATGCTGTGGAAGCCAGAAACTGGAGGCTAAGTGGTGCATATGGCAATGCAGATGCTTTCCCAGGTCAGCTATCTCTCTGGCCCCAGTGAAAGTTTCTTGATCAGCTCCTCTCACAAGATCAACGTCCTGTGAACTCTTGATGGCTGGCCCTCCTCACAGTAGTTAGTGAAGCAGTTTCCTTGGTTTATGTTTACTTTAGAAGTAAAGTCAGGAACCACCCTAGGTACCTTTATGCCCTACTCAGTGTTTTATACATAAAATTTTTTCATTACCATTGCTGATGAGATTGGAACTGTATGTTTCAAATATAGGTAGCTTTTCTCAACAACAATAACAAAACAAACCACTCTTCTGAAAATAGGAAGGAGGGAGAGACCTGGATAGATTCTTGACTGAAGAAGAGATTCAGATGGGGAGCTGGGAGGTAGCACAGCGGGATAAGCACAGGTGGCACAAAGCGCAAGGACAGGCATGAGGATCCTGCTCCCCACCTGCAGAAGGGTAGCTTCACAAGTGGTGAAGCAGGTCTGCAGGTGTCTATCTTTCTCTCCCCCTCTCTGTATTCCCCTCACCTCTCCATTTCTCTCTGTCCTACCCAACCCAATCATTATTGATGACATCAATAATGATTACAACAATAAAACAACGGCAACAAAAGGAAATAAATAAATAAATATTTGAAAAAATAATAAGAGATTCTGATAGTCAATAAACATAGAAATAAAATGCTAACCATCACCTGATAATTAAAGAAATGCAAATCAAAGCAACAATGAGCTAACAATTCATACCTATGAGTATGTCATACATCAAAAAGGAGAGAAACAGCAAATTCTGGTGATGATGTATAGAAAAGTTAATGCTTTTACACTG
The DNA here is from genome assembly GCF_950295315.1 of Erinaceus europaeus. Lineage (NCBI taxonomy): Eukaryota > Metazoa > Chordata > Mammalia > Eulipotyphla > Erinaceidae > Erinaceus > Erinaceus europaeus. The sequence continues at coordinate 66,510,181 of NC_080164.1, forward strand.
TTAGTAAAACTGTAGACCAGCCCCTGAGGAAAACAGTTTGGGGATTCTTCAAAACATTGGAAATGTACCTTCTACATGATTTGACAATTCTTCTCCTAGTCACCTATCAAATAAAGATAAACCATTCCCCCAAAGATAAATATGCACATCTATGTTAGTATATTTTGTGTATGCAATTTTTTATATTTGCATCTTTGTTACAGGCAACATTTGCAGTAAGTCCCAGTGTCCAATGACAAATGAGTGGCTAAAGAAGTTGTGACCTAGGACACAGTGGCGAACCACATGCTGTCACCTGCTCCCCAGATGAAGATATTACTTCCCAGAGCCTCTCTACTCCCACCTGATGCTTCTGCAAACTCACCCCTTCTTTCCTAAACTGTTCTTCCTCTCTATGTTCTCTATGCCCAATTAGGTTCTCCCTGAATCTCAACCTAGATCTCCTGACTTCCTTTCTTCTAAGTCATCAATAGCATTCTGTTGCCAAGAGAACAAATAGCACAACCTTTAGCAAACCAATAAAAGTCTCTCTCCTCTATTCCAAGTCATCTTCCCAGCTTTCTCTATTAGCCCCAGTCTACTTCAAGGGTGATACACCCCTCTGCCTCCAAGGTCTTCTCTTTATCCAGGTAAGCATCCCCATATACCAACAGTTTCTAACTTGGCGTGGCAAATCCTTTTACAGTCCAGATCATCTTTGGATTGGCTCTGTGTAGCTGGGTGTATATTTAAAAATAAACCCCAGAAATCAACACCCCTCCAGGCACCGAATGAAACTACGCTTCCAGTGTTCTGTTAACCGTGCTTTTCATAATACAGTGTGTTCCTGCCATGCTTAACAGGCCAAACTGGCTGGCTCCCACTGTCAGCTTGTCAGCAAGCCAGTCTTGACTGTACCTGAGCTTTAGTGTGTTTCCAGGGCATCAACACTGGCACTGAATCGTCCCAGGTCTAGATGCCACATTTCCAACAGAACTGAAGACCTCTTAAGGACAGGGACTTACTATGTTCTGTCTTCTAGAACTTCCTGCAACATTAGTTCATCTGCAGTGAATAGGTCCCAAGAATTCTGAGGACATTTAACAGTGAAGTTACATCAGAGGTGAGGTCAGACTTCAGCTAGCTCCTACTAGACTATTTCCTAATCATGCACACAGTAAAAAAAAAAAAAAAAAAAAAAAAGGAGTGTGAGCACAGTGTATGCTGGCTGGAGCCTCTCTGCTGACCTGATGAGGCGTAACACTGGCACGTGCCCTCTAAACTCAGGAGCTACCTCACAGATAATATCATTTGGCTGGCAAGGTCAATTCTTTCAAAAAGTCTAAAGTAAGAATTGGAAAAAGGCTTAGATGAGATGCCAGAGACATGAAAAGCAACACAGTGAACCAGCCCCACGGTGCCTTACACATGACAGCTATTTATTCAAGCATGAAAACTGGGACATTGTTCTTACAACACTAATTAGATGAAGAAATGAGATATGCAAATAATTTTACAAAGTCTACTCACTACCACATTCTCATCAGATGAAAGTTAATTAAGAAGACACGAGCCAGTGGGGTCACCCTGGCACTCCCACTCACCACCCTGACTGCTCAGCGTCTGACATTCTAGGGAGCAAACTCAACGGAGTGTCTCAGGACACCCCCCTCCCACAACTCTGAAAACAGACAAATTCCGTCTTCAGACTGTTACAGGAGTCCGGTGGGCTCAAAGGTCAGCAATTGCTCAAGCAGAAGGCATGAAAGTTTCCAGAAATTGAAGATATTGCCCTTTAAGGTCACATGCCCACCACTGCTTTTCTAGTGCAGTCTCAAAAGAGAGGGTTCATGGGAAGAGGAGTGGGGTGAGGTGGACACAATACTGAACCACTGTACATGAGCTTTGTGGCCCCTGTTGCCTTCCTTGCCTCTCAGAGCCTCAGTCTTTTCATCTAAAAAACAGGAATCATGTATGGGCATAAAGTAATGAGATGCACACGTTAGGAAGGCTTGGCCCACAATGGACCATCAGCACTTGAAAACTGTCCTCCTCTTCTCCAGTCTTCTTAGAACAGTCATTTGATGATCTGGGTTCTTGAAGGCAGAATTCAGTTCACCGTATCCATTGGAGCCTCCTACGTGCTGGGGACCTGTGGTGCCCTGCCTGCGAGTAACTTGCAGTAAGAACAGTTAACACCTAAGGCCAGGGTGAAGGTGGTGCCATGAAATTCCCACCAGGAAAAGCAGTCACAAGACTGGGGAGCTTTCCTGGGGAGACAAGATAGTGGGAAAATGGGAAAGAAGGAGTATGAGGATCACGGGCAGATGAACAGCCTGTGGAGCAAAGGAAGGTGACAAGGTGTGTGTGGCCTGTTAGAGGACCTGCAATCAAGAGTGCAGTGTTAGAGCCTGAGCTCTATTACTCCTGTCTATAAAACATTCCCTTTAACTCAGCTCCTCCAAAGTTTGGGACTAGAGCTGCTCTCTGAAGCTCAAATCCTATTACACACTGTCTTTAGAGAATCAGAGACCATGGACTATGTGTCATCTACCCAGAATAGCACTCCAGTCACACCGACAGTGTCGTCAGACCCATGAGATTTACCCATGAGCAATCAGCAGGGATGAGTCAGAGAGCGGGAGAGTGTGCAGGAGCTAAAAACAAATCATCTCTCATAGACACATCTGCCTGGATGAAAATGCCTCGGTATGGACAAGTTCCACAGTTATAAAACAAAGGTCTAGATATGCATCCTAAGAAATGGAGAATGACTATTACAAATTGTGCTGCTATGAACATAGGTATACACAAATCTTTTTGCATGGGTAAGTTTGGTTCCTTAGGATATATCCCCAGGAGAGGAATAGCAGGGTCATAGGGTAGGTCCACTTCTAGCCTTCTGAGAGTTCTCCAGGCTGCTCTCCACAGGGGTTGGACCAACTGACATTCCAAACAGGAGTACAGCAGGGTCCCCAAAGCTTCTCCAGCATTTGTTGCTATGTGTTTTCTGGTATATGACATTCTCACAGGAGTGAAGTGGTATTTCACTATTCTCTTTATTTATATTTCTCTGACAATCAATGAGTTGGAGCATTTTTTCATAGCCAAAACTTGGAAGCAACCATGGTTTCCAACAACAGATGAATGGCTGAGTAAGTTATGGTCTATATACACAATGGAATACTACTCAGCTATTAAAAATGGTGAATTGTTGAGAAATAAGAACAGAAAAGAAAACACAAAGCAGAACTTGAACTGGAGTTGGTGTATTGCAACAAAGTAAAAGACTCTGGGGTGGTGGGGGAGGGTTCAGGTCCTGCAACATGATGGCAGAGGAGGACCTAGTGGGGCTGAATAGTTATGTGGAAAACTGAGAAATGTTACATATGTACAAACTATTGTATTTTACTGTTGACTGTAAACAATTAACCCCCCATAAAGAAAAAAATGAAAAAAAATTAATAAATTAGAAAGAAAGAGGGAATGAGGTTGAGAGAAAGCTCACCCAGTAGAGTGCACACTTTACCAAGGACTGAGGACATGAGTTTTGAGCCCTCAGCCTCAACATGGGAGAACCATACAAAGGCAAAATTCTGGATCAGGTGGTTGCGCACCTGGTTGAACGCACATGTTACAGTGCTCAAGGACCCAGGCTCAAGCCCCCGGTCCCCACCTGCAGAGGGAAAGCTTTGCAAGTGGTGAAGCAGGACTGCAGGTGTCTCTCTTTCTCTTCCCTTCTTATCTCACCTACCCTCTCGATTTCTGGCTGTCTCTATCCAGTAAATAAAGATAATAAAAAATTTAAAAATAATTATAATAAAATAAATAAATAAAAAGCAAATGCAAAGTTCCACAAGTGATATTCTGGTATCTTGTCTTCTCTTTGTCTCTCTTTCCTGCTCTTTCCCTTAATCTCAGTGTGGGGAGGTTGTGCAGGGGGAGACAAGTCCACTGGGACTGAATAGTGACATTACACAGGCACAAAGCTCCAGCAAAGCTCTGGAGGCAAAACAAAATGGAGAATGTTGCCTAGTTTTGAAAATGATTCAGGTCAGGGTTCCAGTGACCTTATTATGCCTCCAAATAGGACATGTCTGATGTACATGAAACTGACCTGGACATATTATTTTTGACCAACAATGTCTTCTTATCACTATAGCCATCCAGCCAGCCATTCATTCATTCACTAAGAGCCTACTAAGTGTTAATATTTGTTCAAAGTACTGAGAGGACAATAGTAGCCAGGAAGCCAGGTCCAGCGCTTATGAAAATGACAATCCCCAGGACTAGCTCAAAGGTCAGATGACCCAAGCAAAACCTATTTGCTTCTGAGCAACAAATAAAGTTGGTTCCACAGATGCCCCTGGGGACCCCATCTAGGGCAAACCCTGCAAACATTAAGTAACCAATCCTCACTTCACTTCAGCTGGCTCCTGACACAACCTCTCCAAACCACCAGTCGAATATGATACAGAGGGAATGCCCCCCCAGTATAGGTAGGATTTCCCCAGCCCAAAATGTCATAGTGCACTAAGGTCAGGTGCCTTCACGGGAATGGGGGCCGATGTTTCTCAAGGGGGACACAGTCTCACATGCACACATCAATATGGATGGCCCCTTCCTTCTATGGTCCCTACGCTGGAGGGACCTCAAGCACCTCCCTGTGACTTTTGTACAAACTGAGAAATAACCAAAGAAAAGCAGACACAAGCCAAGATATCACCTTTCTCTTTGACTCAGCTCAGGACAGAAGAAGTGGAAGTTTTAAACACACCCATCCACACAGCCCTGGAAGTGCTAGATGGGGTGCTTACTTCTCTGGTACCAGCCATCAGTACCTGCCCCTTGAGGAAGAAGGAAGAGGAGAAGCAGGTCTATTAAGTCCCCAGTCTTGCTCTGAAACATCTCAGTGATGTTGAACATCCACAGTCTGGTAACCCAGGGAGTAAAGGACAGAAGAGGGAAAATGCATGATTTAAGGAGCCAGGTGGTGGTACGTATAGTTAAGTGCATACATTACAGTACCATAGGACCTGGGTTCAAGCCTCTGTTCCCCACCTGCAAGGTGAAGGGAGCTTCATGAGTTGTGAAGCAGTGCTGAAGGTGTCTCCCTGTTTCTCCTTCTCTATCCACTTTCCTTCTTAGTTTCTCTCTGTCCTATCAAATAAAATAAAGTTTTAAAAAAATGAGGGGCAGGGGCCAGGTGGTGGCGCACCTGGTTGAGCGCACATGGTATAATGTGTAGAGACCTGGGTTTGAGCCTCCAGTCCCCACCTGTAGGGGGAAAGCTGTGCAAGTGGTGAAGCAGTGTTGCAGGTGTCTCTCTATCTCTCTCCCTCTCTCTCTCTTTTTTAGTTTATTTGTTACTGGATAGAGACAGAGAGAAATTGAGAGAGAAGGGGGAGATAGAGCAAAAGAGAGACAGAGAGATGCCTGCAGACCTGCTTCACTGCCTATGGAGTGACTCCCCTGCAGGTGGGGAGCTGGGGGCTCGAACCGGGATCCTAACCAGTCCTTGCACTTTGTGTCACATGTGCTTAACCTGCTGTGCTACTGCATGACTCCCTATCTCTCTCCCTCTCTATTACCCTCTTCTCTCTTGATTTGTGGCTGTCTCTATCAAATAAATAAATAAATAAAGATAAACACATTTTAAAATAATGAGGGGCCAGGTGGTGGTGCACTTGGTTAAGCACTCATATTACAGCATGCAAGGACCCAGGTTTGAGCCCCTGTTCCCCACCTGCGGGGGGGGGACTTCACAAGTGTTGAAACAGGGCTGCAGGTATCTCTCTGTCTCTCTCCCTCTTTATTTCCCCCTCCCCTCTCAATTTCTCTCTGTTTCTATCCAGCAATAAATAAAAATATTAAAAGCATAATTTGAGAAATTTTTCAATTGACAGCCCTAGAGGTGGTGCCCTATTCTGTATAAGTTCAAGCCATGCAGACACCAAAGCCAGGTCCACTGTCATCCTTGTTCTTTCATGCCCATTTGGCTCAAATGACCTTCCCCTCCTGTCTCCTGTGCATGTGCCACCTTCTTTTCCAACAGCACTGAGTCTTACTTGAACCATTACATTATTGCAGTTTTTTTTTCCCTCCAGAGTTATTGCTGGGGCTCAGTGCCTGCACCACAAATCCACTGATGCTGAGGGCTAGTTTTCCCATTTAGTTGCCCTTGTTGTTGTTGTTATTGGTATTGTTGTTGTTGGATAGGACAGAGAGAAATTGAGAGATGAGGGAAAGACAGAGAGGGAGAGAGAAAGATAGACACCTGCAGACCTGCAGACTGCTTGTGAAGTGACCCTCCTACAGGTGGGGTGCCAGGGGCTTGAACCAGGATCCTTATACTGATCCTTGTGCTTTGCTCCACATGCACTTAACCCACTGTGCTACCACCTCCACCACCCCCCACCCCCAATTACCGTAATTTGATTGCCAGCGTTTCACCAGCTCTGTTCTCCACCCAGCTGCCACAAAACCTGTCTAATGTGAAGGTCTGACTTTGTCCTCCCCATACACGGATCCTGAGTCGTTAACCATTAGGGCCCTGGCTTACCTGTCAGCTTGGTCAGTGTGATGGACAGCCACCTGGACTCCTTCAGCAGGTCATGGAAGCTCTAGGCATAGTAAATGCTCATTCACACTGGGCATTGGTTCATTTCTCTACGTCTTCATAGAGGGTCACTACTGAGGCTGTCTCCCCCTACTATATTTGCTAGCTAATTTCTACAAGTCCTTCTAAAGTCAGCATCAGGACTTGGGCGGGCTCCTGCATGAATATCTTATGCTAACTCTTGAAGTCTTTAATTTGGTCCTGCTCTAAACACCGTGGCAATACTATTCTCACTGTGATTGCAATTGTTGATTTCCAGTCTCTTGGCCCCTGGCCTCCTCTATCTACTAATTTGTACCAACTGACTCTAGAGAGGGGAAAGATAATCAATCCAGAGACCAGAAGTCTGAAAAAAAAATCCTACTGACAGATACAAAGAGATGATAGAAGTCTAAAAAAACAAAATCCCAAAACATATCTCTATAGAAAACGGATAAGATAAGATAAGATAAGATAAGATAAGATAAGGAACTTTTGAAAACTAAAAATGGCTCTCTGGTCACACAGTGGGTTGTCAACATGGTGCCTGCAGAAAGACAAGAAGCCTAAGAAGGCAACCTGGATATGGGCTCCAGATCAGATCAAATTGGTGGGGTTTACAGTCAACAATATTTATACACCTTAACCATATTTGGGAGCTGCTCTCTTCCCTGGTCCAGCTTTCTGGTCCTTTTTCCAGCCATGATATCATCTCCCCAGGCAATAACTTGGATCCACCTGCATATCAGATGTCAGGCTCAGAAAAAAAAAAAAAAAAAAACTAGTGTAGTCATGGACCCTTTGGAATATAATGAAAATAGACCTACTAGCTATCTACAAAACAGAGACCCCCCCCCCCAACTCATCATCTGACCTGTTCCAGCCTTTAGGTTCATGATTAGTCAATAATTTGTTTGGCTTTATATGTTAACTCTTTTTTCAGTCACCAGGTTCCAGATGCTAAGATGATGCCAACCGGACTTCCCTTGGCAGACAAACCCCAGAGCCCCACCCAATAGGGAAAGAGAGAGACGGGCTGGGAGTATGGATCGACCTGTCAACGCCCATGTTCATCGGGGAAGCAATTACAGAAGCCAGACCTTCCACCTTCTGCATCCCACAACGACCCTGGGTCCACACTGCCAGAGGGATAAATAATAGGAAAGCTATCAAGGGAAGAGATGGGATACAGAGTTCTGGTGGTGGGAATTGTGTAGAGTTGTACCCCTCTTGTCCTTTGTTTTTTGTTGGTGTCTCCTTTTTATAAGTACAAATTAAAAAAAAATTTTAAAAAGAAGGCAACCTGGAAATGCAGTTCTCTCTCATCCAGTAGAAGATGGAATTTTCAGGGAATTTTGAACAGTTTCTATGGGATAATGTTAAAGTCAATAGGAAAAGTTGAAATCTTGAGAACGGTGTTCACACTGAACGCTTCAAAAATAAAATCACAGTTGTTTCTGAGAAACAGTTCTCAAAAAGGTATTTGAAATTTCTTACCAAGAAATACCTTAAGAGAAACAATCTGCAGGAACTGGGCGGTAGCGCAGCAGGTTAAGAGCAGGTGGCACAAAGTGCATGGACTGGCATCAGGATCCCGGTTTGAGCTCCAGGCTCCCCACCTGCAGGGGAGTCACTTCACAGGCAGTGAAGCAGGTCTGCAGGTGTCTATCTTTCTCTCCCCCTCTCTGTCTTCCCCTCCTCTCTCCAGTTCTCTCTGTCCTATCCAACAATGACAACATCAATAACAACAACAACAATAACTGTAATAATAAAACAAGGGCAACCAAAGGGAATAAATAAATATTTAATATATATATATATATATATATGAACTATCTTCATGTTTAGCTTTGTGTAGTTGCTTCTGACAAGGAGAGTTATGAACTTCATTATTTCTAGGTTTATCAGGAAGAGGATGGATCTGAATCTGAGGACTAGGTCAAGGCTCCTATCTTTACTGATTTATAATTTTGGTGAATTAAAATATACTTTATTCATAAAAAGAAAAGAAAAGAAAACTAAAAATAATTATTCTTAGGTCATGGGCCAGGGAAGTGACTCAAGGTAGAGCATGTGCTTTGTATGCATGAGGCCTTGAATTCTACCCTTAGCAACACATAAAAACAAATAAATAAAATATAAGCAAAATAGAACATCATGGATGATGAAGCAGTTTTCCAGTCTCTCTCTCTTTCTCTCCTCCTCCTCTCTCTCCCAATTTCTTTTTCAATTAAAGTTTTTTTTTAATAAAAACATTTATCCAGGAAAATGTCCAGTATAGAGAACAAGTTTTGTAGACAAATATAAAGGGGGAAATAAGAGGAAGGCAATCTCAATATAAATCCAAATCTCCAAATAGTTTAGAGTCGAAACAATACAATGAAAGGATTACCAAGAAAATCCCCCATCATGAAAACAAATACCAGTTTTCAAATTGAAAGAGCCTACCAGCATAAGTGAAGAAATCAGATGTAGACACACTGTCAAAAAAAAATCTCCACACATCTAAGATAAACAACTTCCAGAGGTAAAAGTTCAGGTGTCACACAAGAGACTATCTGACTTTCTACTAGAAAAAAATGATTCCCACTTGAAAGTTTCTACCAAACTACCAAACAAATGTGGAGGCAAAATACAAAACATTTCAGATACACAAAGAATCAAAACATGAACATTCATGTAGCTCCCAGAGGAAATTACTTGAGGATATTCTGCAACAAAACCAGAGGGAAGCCAAGCAAAAGGACAATGGGGTGGGGGTGGGGGTAAAAAATTGAACTCTTCCCAGAAATCTAGTGAAAAGAAAAAAATTTATTTTTGTTTTGTTTTTGTAGAAAAAAAATTTTAGATGGTGATTACAATACATCAGATCTACAAACGATAGGTCAAAATTTCAATATGAAGTCAGTGGGCTATACAGGGTGTTTAAGAAGAATAATGGGATAGAGTCTAGGCATGAACAAAATTAGCAAAAATGATAAAAGCTATTTGTGCTACTGTGAAGACAATAATATGAAGTCATGTATTTCTGCTCCCAACAAGAAAAGAAGGGCAACTGGAAGTTCCAGAAGAAACCAAAAACATTACAAAACTTCAGTAATGCCGATATCAGGCAAGTAAACACGTGATGAGTTTGTGTAACTTAGAGCATTTAAAAAAGTGACTTCATTTGACCTTGATGCTAAGAAAATCGCTCTTCATAAAAAAGAGAGAGAGAGAGAGAGAGAGAGAGAGAGAGAGAGAAGGAGGTTGGACAGTGGCGCACCTGGCTAAGCATGCATGTTGCCATGCGCAACCCAGGTTCAAGCCCCTGGTACCCACTTGCATGGGGGGAGTTTCATGAGCAGTGAGGTAGTGCTGCAAATGTCTCTCTTTTTGTTTCTTTCTGTCTCCCCTGTCCCGACTCAATTTCTCTCTGTTCTATCAAAGTAGAAAAAGTCCAATGAGAGCCATAGATTTATTGTGCCGATGCTGAACCCCATCAATAACCCTGGTGGCAATAAAACAAGAAGAGGAGAGGAGAGGAGGGGAGGGGAGGGGGAGGGGGAGGGGAGGGGAGGGGAGGGGAGGGGAGGGGAGAGGAGAGGAGAGGAGAGGAGAGGAGAGGAGAGGAGAGGAGAGGAGAGGAGAGGAGAGGAGAGGAGGCGGGGCGGGGAGAAAGGAGGGGAGGAGAAAGGAGGGGAGGGGAGGAGAAAGGAGAGGAGGGGAGGAGGGAGGGGAAGGGGAGAAAGGAAGGAAGGGAATGAAGGAGGGAAGGGGAGGAAGGAGGGGAGGGGATGAAGGAGGGAAGGGGAGGAAGGAGGGGAGGGGAGGGGAGGGGAGGATAAAAGAAAGAAGGAAAGGAAGGAAGGAAGGAAGGAAGGAAGGGAGGAAGGGAGGGAGGAAGGGAGGGAGGAAGGGAGGGAGGAAGGGAGGTAGAGAGGGAGGGAAGGAGAACCAGAGAGGGAGGATGGGAGGGAGGGAGAAGGAGGGAGAGGTAGTAAAGGAAGAAAGAATGTTACTTTTCAAAGTATAAAGGAGTTGGGACATTGGACCTGGATAATCCTCACACATGACATGGTTCGACTGGGAACAGTCTTTAGTAATCCTGTCATAATAATGCATACTGTGAAGTTCACACATCAGATTATAGTGACAACATAAAATGCAAATGCCTCAGCCTTGAGAATATAAAAGGAAATGATACAGCCCACAGAAGTAAAAAGCAGATGGAAAGGAGTTGTAAAATAGGGGCTTTGGGGGGTAAAAAAAAAAAAAAAAAAAAAAGAATATTAGATCAAATTGATGGGGTTTGCAGTCAACAGTATTTATACCCCTTTCCCATATTTGGGAGCTACTCTCTTCCCTGATCCAGCTATCTAGCCCTTTTTCCAGCCATGACATCATCTCCCCAGACAATAACCTGGGTCCACCTGCATATCAGATGTCAGGCTCAGGCAAAAAATAATAAAGTCATGGGCCCTTTGTTTGTAATATACCTAAAATAGACCTACCAGCTATTTCCAAAATGGAGACCCCAAATCTTCATCTGTAATATTCCAGCCTTTAGGTTCATGATTAATCAATAATTTGTATGGCTTTATATGTTAGCTCTTTTTCAGCCACCAGATTCCAGATGCTACCAAGATGCCAACTGGATTTCGCTAAACAGACAACCCCACCAATGTGTCCTGGAGCTCCGATTCCCCAGAACCCCACCCCACTAGGGAAAGAGAGAGACAGGCTGGGAGTATGGATCAACCTGTCAATGTCCATGTTCAGGAAGCAATTACAAAAGCCAGACCTTCCACCTTCTGCAACCCACAATGACCTTGGGTCTATACTCCCAGAGGGTTAAAGAATAGGAAAGCTATCAGGGGAGGGGATGGGATACGGAGCTCTGGCAGTGGGAACTGTACCCCTCTTATCCTATGGTCTTGATAGTGTTTCCATTTTATAAATAAATAAATTTATAAAAAAAAGAAATGAATATTTAAGAGTATTGGTAGGGGTGCTATTGGAAATATGGAAGAACGAACAGAAATAATGGGAAATCAAAATTTTGATTGAGAAAAGACTGAAAGAGGTGGGGGAGGCAAGAGAGCAAGTTGTGTAAATGAACTAAATTCTTGTTTCATATAACAGAGAGATAAAAACGTCCAGAGTTATGAAATCACTACTTACACTATGCAACCATTCCACTAGCCATTATCTTGGCTTCTCAGCACTTCTAAATGCTTTGTCAAGGCTAATTTAAATGTCCCGTTGTCCACTTTTAAAAAGTTAACAAATGTGTGAGTGGTTTTTGGCTTAGCAAATTTCATGACAATAAGCAGAGGTAGTCAAAGACCACTCCACTCAACAAGAGTTCAAAGTTGTAAGCATTCAATGTAAGTGGTCTCACAAGTGATCCTTTGCCCCACCAAAGGTAGTCAGTGTAAAGGCCACCCCATCCTGGCCACCTCGCTGCTCTTGCCCCCAGCACACTGGTACTTGGGACGTTAGTGACAAGTAGCTGGCATGAAAAGTCAGCTGCACCACAATAAACAAACAAACTAATTAATTAATTAAACTAGGACCTGAGATTTTTTCTTTAAATTTTAATTAACTAAATAATTAAAGTTTAAAGAAAAAAAAAACACCCAGGTCCTAGTTCCCAGTGGGGATGGAAGATTGGATGCTGGCCCAGCCACTAACCATTTGGCAAGGGCCAAGGACCAGTTTTGGTAGAATCTTGGCATTTTTAAATGTAGAAAAACACATCTTTTAAATTGTTGGTCTGGCTTGGTTAACCAAAGCAGGTATAATTACATGCTACAGTGGCCCAAGAGCTCCAGTTCACAGGACGTGTGCTGGACTCAAAGCCTCTGGCTCCAAAATCACTACCAGTAGAGTGACGGCAAACCCTGACCCCGGCACCAGACTGCCTTGTAGCTTCAAGAAAATAAAACTCGGGCTTCTAAGATGATCAAATGAGTGACTGTGTGTAAAACAGTCAGCAGTCCAGCTTATGTCCATGTCTAGCAGAGAAGCAATTATAGAAGCCAGAACTCCATTCCTCTGCACCCCCCAACAAAAAAGATTTTTGGTCCATACTCCCAAAGGGAGAGATTTTAGGGGAAGATGACCAAAGAGCCCTGAACTCCAGTTCCACTGGTACCTGGAACTTTTGTGACAAAGAACTGTTTTTTTTTTTTTAATATTTATTTATTTTCCCTTTTGTTGCCCTTGTTGTTTTATTGTTGTAGTTATTATTACTGTTGTTATTGATGTTGTCATTGTTGGATTGGACAGAGAGAAATGGAGAGAGGAGTGCAAGACACAGGGGGGGAGAGAAAGATAGACACCTGCAGACCTGCTTCACTACTTGTGAAGGGACTCCCCTGCAGGTGGGGAGGCAGGGGCTCGAACCGGGATCCTTATGCTGGTCCTTGCACTTTGTGCCACGTGCGCTTAATCCATTGCGCTACCGCCCAACTCCCTGGAACTGTTGTTTTTAACCCATGGCTGAGGAGGAAGAGAATCTGAGGAACAATGGAGGAAGTCAAGTGCTGTTTCACATAAATTAGAGGGAAGAGGAAAAAGAAAGGACAACTATGACATGATGTCACTCAGAAGTGGAATATGGAGAACTAAAACACATTGACTTGAAAAAAGAAAATAGATATATTTAGAGTCCAATCATAACTATAATATTGGGAGAATGATGGTGATTACCATTGGGCAGGGGAGGGTGGACACAGAAATTCCGAAGTCAGAGTGGTGTGGAATTATACCCTATTATCTTATAATCTTATACATCATTAATAAAAATAAAATAAAACAAAATGGTCAGCAGTGTTTTAACAAAGAAAGCACCCAGGACAAGTGACTTTTCCTTTCTCACTGGCTCAAGTAATTGTTGCCTCCCCTCCTTGGGCAACTACTGTCAGGCTTCAGGCCGAAAAGGGCTGAAGAGAGCACGTTGGTCTTTCATCATCCAAGTCTCACCTTCCTGCTGGCACAGGAAACACAACCCAGCGGCGGTGACAGGGCTCTCCCATAGAGGATCCACCGAGCAACCTGGACACCCAGGCCACTTGTCCTATGTGAGCAGATGTGCTGCGCTGAGGAAGGCCAGACCCCTCCTGGGCAGGGCCCAGGCCCAAGCGGCTTGGGAGCAGTCTGCACTGGGGGAGGAGGGACAGCATTTCCACCCACACAGCTGCCACAACCACAGCCCTGGCTTGAGGGGAGACTGGGGTTTCCTACTAGACTGGATCAGCTTCAAGTGACTTAGTTCAAGGAAGCTTTGTCCCTTGAAAAGTTATCACAGTCACAAATGCCTAACGATCCTGCACCACATCAAATGGGGAGGGGGAGGGGAGGATGCCTAAGACTTTCCTCTCCAGAGGCACAGACAGAACTATGTCCACCATTGTGTTCTTGTGCTGCCCCTCTGCGAATGTGACCAGAAGTACCAGACGCCAGCTCCTTGGTTTTTATGACAGATAAGACCTAAGCACCCCATATAGAAATGTCTCCCCAGAAGGTGTGCACCAGACTCTGATCTCTGATATAGTTTCCAATCATAAAAGTCCCACAACTCTTTAAATGAAGTGCTCTATCTGATGTCACCAGTCCACCCACCCCACCCCACCCCACCCCTCCCACCTCCACCAGCCCTCACAGTGTGCAGTCTCTCCATGACTTGGACCTATGAGAAATCCCAGGAGGACAAAAGCTTCCCTGGGCAACTCTGCTCACTGCCCAGTGTTTTAGCAAAGGGAGGCATTCAACAAGTTTTCATGGAACTAAAATAAATTCAGACTGTTACTTCTTTCCTATTGATTTTTTAATAAGAGCTACTTTATAACCCTTATTAGAGAAATCAAAGTTCCGATCGATCATTTGCATCGCTGGAGGCCAAACCTACCTGGAAGTCCCTCCTTCTACAAGCTGCCTTCCACACTGCCAACTCTTTCAAATATCAATCTCAAATGTCTATGTCATGTGCTACTTAGCCTTGGTTGTACCTGCTCTTTCGAACTTTGGCCTTTGGACTAAAAGGCAGTAGATGGATTTCTAACAAATAGATAATTAAGATTCAGTTTTTAAAAAATGTAAACAACTACCAGGAAACATCACAGTAAAAGTTTAACTATTTTCACACCTACTCCAAATGCTACAGATGTGTTTATTAGTGATTTAATATTGATTTCCAAAATTATGAAATAACAGGGGTATAATTCTATACTGTTCCCACCACCACAGTTCTGTGTCCCCATTTTCCTCCATTGAAAACTGTAGTAGTTCTCCCAAGGTCACAGATATGGGCTGACTATGATTTCTATAATTATCTACCTCTATTTATATATATTTTTGCTCATTCTTTTCTATGGTCCTGCCTACTCTTCCTTTCTAAGTCGCACCTACATCAATTACTACTTCCAAATATCCTATTATGTTTCCTTTTTTCTCTTCTCTCTCCAGGTCTCAAGGGAATTGGAGTTAAGAGCCCCCTGGTCATCTTTCCCTAACATTTCTCCCCCTCTGGAAGTATGGACCAAAAATCTTTTTGAGGTGCAAAAGATGGGGGGTCTGGCTTCTATAATTGCTTCCCCGCTGGATATGGGCATTGGTAGGTGGATCCATACCCCCGGCCTGTTTCTGTCTTTTCCTAGTGGGGTAGGGCTCTGGGGAAGTGGAGTTTCTGGACACATTGGTGGGGTCATCTGTTTTTTTGAGGGTTAAATTATATCTTAAAAAGTAATCCAGATTTTTCTCAATCTATTTGCAGCCTTGGTCTTGAGTCAATTATAATTGATGCACCTCCACACTCCTCCTATTGATTACCTTGTAAATATCAACACTCAGTGCTGGTAAGAAGCTAACCTGATGAGTAGAAAGAAAAAATCCTAGCCATTTCTTGCATATGAAAGTAAATAACCTTAAAGGAAGCGTCATCTTCCATCCAGCAAATCATTATTGGTATTTGCTGCCCTCTGGTGGTCAAACTCAGGAAGTTTCTACATCAGGAAAATGGAATCTATGTCACAAGTGAGCCTTCCATCCAGGCAAAAGTCTTCCTTCCATTAGATTTTCCGCAGCATCACAGCAAACACTGCTACTCTCCTCCACATGTGTAAGTGTCCGCATGTGTGGGGGTTTGAGGACATTATGGGAAGAATACTGTCAATCTAAGTAGAACAGGATAAGCAATATAAACCAGCTTCCTCAAAACTACACACTTGTTATCTAGAAGACAAGCACATAACTGCCACAGAATGAGCTACCACTTGCAACTCTCCAACACTACTCTGCATGGCAGCAGATGACAGGCCACAGTTCATGAGTGTCCACAGAATAAACAGCAGTCAACTTCATCTCCTCAATTTCAACACAACACATACTCATGAGTGCCAGACAATATCAAGCCATTTCCAGGGAGCCCAGATGCCTCCTCCCTCCTCTATGCCACACCATCTGACAGAGCAGAGGTATCACTGTGCTCACCATGTTAGTGAGTCCTTCCATTGCCGTCTTATCCCGTTCAACTCAGTCCCCACACCGAACCCTTGTGCATAAGATCTCCCAGAGACACCTTGTTCTCAGTTCTCCCTGATGGAAGAGTCAGGCTCAGAGGGTGCGAGTGCCTCAAGCCACTCCTAATATACTTGTGCCTGGGCAGTTTTACTAAAATATGGTGTCCATCAAGGAGGTTACTGCTTTATTCTGGTATATTCTATAACTAGCCACACTGAACGGATTACCCTGTGAGTCTTAGTGGTGGGGTGGATGAGTGAGCAGATAGATGGATGGATGGATGGATAAAGGAAGGTTATTAAATGGGTTGAAGAATACAGGTGAGGGAGTAGGAGAGAAGGAAGGAAGGGAAGAAAGAAGGGAGGGAAGAAGGAGGCTGGTTAAAAAAAATAAAGACTTGCATGACATTTAGTGCCATATACACCCATCACTGAGATTAAGCAAAAAGATTTACAAAATTAAAAGATAACATGGGTAGAATTCCACACTTTTCCTACCACCAGAGTACTGTGTCCCCATTCCTTCCATTGGAAATTGCAGTAGTTCTCCCAAGGTCATAGATATGATCTTTTCACTGAGGGTTCCCTTGATGCCAAGCATGAGATTGATCCAAATGACAACAAAAGAGAACAGACACAAAATGGTGCCAGAAAAAGTCATCTTACTTTCCAGGGGGAAAAATCTGACAGCTGGATAGAAAGAGACACAGGGAAAAATAATAATAATAATAAAGAAGAAAAAAAAGAGCCATAGAAGCGGAGGTTCTTAATTATGAATTTAAGGAATCTAAATAAGCTTCAACTCTGGGGAAAGCGTCATAGCATCTTTGTGGTCACCAGGGAAAACAGAATAGTGAACCCTACCATACACTGACTGGGGACTGGCTGAAGCAGTGCAGGAGCCAGATACAAGGGTGAGAGCACTGGAATTTGGGATGTCTTGGAACGTTTCTGAACGTAGGTTAGGTGAGAAGACAAGACAAAAGCACACAGTGGCTAGAGTCGGTGCCCACTCTGCTCTGGGTTCCCACAAGCAGTGCAAACACAGGCACCACACCCTGTGCCTGTGGTTTACAGGACCTCTTGTGACTCAAAAGAAAAGGTGCCTCCCCAACCTCCTCTTCTTTGTTGCTCTAATTCTCCATGAGCCCTTACAAGTCAGAAGGTTTTGGAAAGTTCATTCAGGGGGCCAAGAGGTGGCACATCTGGTTAAGCATGGCACATCTGGTTAACATGGTACAAAACACAAGGACCCCCCACCCCCGCTCCCCACCTGCAAGGGGAAAGCTTCGTAAGTGGTGAAGCAAGTCTGCAGGTGTCTATCTTTCTCTCTCCGTCACTCTTCCCACCCCTCTCAATTTCTCTCTGTCCTATCTAATAAAATGGAAAGACTGGCCAACAGGAACAGTGAAGCAAGTCTGCAGGTATGTCTTTCTCTCTTTCTCGCCGTCTCCCCCTCCCCTTTCAATTTCTCTCTGTCCTGTCCAACAAAATGGGGGGGAAAATGGCCACCAGGGGCAGTAGACTCACAGTGCTGGAACTGAGCCCCAGCAATAACCCTGAAGGGCAAAAAAAAAAAAAAAAAAAAAAAAAAAAATTCAGAAGAATTCCCTAAAGCTTCTCAAGAAGGGGGAGAGCATCTCCTGAAAAAGACTCTGGAATCAGAATGGTCATGTGCCCATCCCAAGTTCTCACTGCACTGCATCAATTCCATATTCCTCTCTGCTCACCCCTCAGTCACACCCGAGAGGTACATGTAAACCTATATGCAGTCCTCAAAACCGTCAGTGTCACTGGAGTCATGAGTGTGCATAAGCATGGTGATCTAATTACCTACACACCCAGTAATAATGATAGCCTATGTGTATAGGTAATCAAATATGTGTGTGCACTGGCGCACATCTTACAGCTCTGTGAGGGACAGCTTGCTTTATTGCTAGACACCTAGGGAGGGTCAGTAACTTGGCAAAGCAGAGGGAGGCAGGATGCAAATCCAGACAGAGTGGTTCCACAGTCCGTTCTCTTAGCAACCTCGCTGCAGAACCATTATGGCCCAGTTTCCATGAGTGTCATTTCACACACCCCATTTGAAACTCTGTTTTCCCAATCTGAGTTTGGAGCTAGACAGGAAACAAAACCATTGTTTGAAGTTGATAATGTGTGGAGGTAAGTATTTTAGCTTAAGACAAGCAGGTCCCCCACTGTCAAGTCTCCCTAATCTTTTAAAATTGGTACAGGGAGCTGGGTCCCACCTCCTGTCTCTGACTCAGCAGCTCAGGAAGTCTATACATCTAACAAGTGTCTAAGTGAGGACATTGTCATTGATGGGGGCTCACTCAGACTGGGGTGCACTGAAGAGCCAGCTGCAGTTCTGGCTGATGTGTGGGATGAGGTTTCTTCTTAGCCCAAGGTCACAATAAATTTCCACAATGTTTCCAAGAGATGGCTATAATTTTTTTTCCTCTCATTTTTAAGCAATGAGAAAAATCAAAGCTCAGATAAATTGAAAATAAGCCCCAGGCCAAGTATACCACAGTGTCACCCCCACCATCAACAGCAGACCTCTGTGAAGGAGGAGCACTTAAAGGCCAGAGTAAATGGCATAACAAGGAGAAAGTAGGGAGTCAGGCGGTAATGCAGTGAGTTAAGCACACATGGCGCAAAGTGCAAGGACAGCCTCTGGTTCCCTACCTGCGGGGGGGTGGGGGGAGTCACTTCATGGGCGGTGAAGCAGGTCTGCAGGTGTCTGTCTTTCTCTCCCCTTCTCTGTCTCCCTTCTTCTCTGGATTTCTCTGTCCTATGCAGCAACAACAGCAATGACAACAATAATAATAATAAGAGTAACAACCAGGGCAACAAAATGGGAAAAATGGCCTCCAGGAGCAGTGGATTCATAGTGCAGGCACTGCACCCCAGAGATAACCCTGGAGGCAAAATTTAAAAAAAAAAAAGGAAAAAGTAGCTAATTACAGAAATCCCTAAAAGAAATAGCCCAGCATCCCTATTTTGAGTTGACAAAGACCAAGGCTGTCATTTTAATTGCAGGTGATCATCCTTGATGTTTGCATATGTTAGTAAAAGAAGAACACTTATATTTACTAAGATCACATTTTTTTTCACCACTGGTTTAGTTTATCATAGTGATAGTGACATGAAATGGAAAATAAGGCCATGTCAATAATGTTTCTTTTGTTTGCTTTTAGAAGAGTTGAAAATCGGTGAGTCGGGCGGTAACGCAGCAGGTTAAGGGCACGTGGTGCAAAGCGCAAGGACCGTCGTAAGGATCCTGATTCGAACCCCGGCTCCCCACCTGCAGCGGAGTCGCTTCACAAGCGGTGAAGCAGGTCTGCAGGTGTCTATCTTTCTCTCCCCCTCTGTCTTCCCCTCCTCTCTCCATTTCTCTCTGTCCTATCCAACTACAACAACATCAATAACTACAACAATAAAACAACAAGGGCAACAAAAGGAAAAATAAATAAATATTTTTTAAAAGAGTTGGAAATTAGTTATTTTTCTAAAAATGTCTCCCCTGCCTGGTAAATCTCAAAGTAATGGAGCCTCAGTATTGTACTGTGCATGCAGTAGTTGGGTGTTGACTGTCAGGGTGGAAGATGTTGACTGACTCCAGGAGGGCCCGAGGGGTGAGGCTAATATTGTATATATGAGGAGATTGATGTCAATTCCTGGGGAATGGAGGTGGGGGTGTTTGTTTGTTTGTTTTGTTTTTGTTTTTGCCTCCAGGGTTATCACTGGGGTTTGATGCCAGCACTACAAATCCACTGCTCCTGGTGGCCATTCTTCATTCATTTTTTTTTTTTTGCCCCCAGGGTTATTGCTGGGGCTTGGTGCATGCACCACGAATCCCCTGCTCCTGGAGGTCATTTTTTCCCTTTTGTTACTCTGGTTGTTTTACCACTGTTGTGGTTATTATTATCGTTGTTATTGATGTCGTCATTGTTGGATAGGGCAGAGAAAAATGGAGAGAGGAGGAGAAGACAGAGAGGGGAAGAGAAAGACACCTGCAGACCTGCCTCACCGCCTGTGAAGCGACTCCCCTGCAGGTGGGGGACAGGGGGCTCCAACTGGGATCCTTCCACCGGTCCCTGCACTTTGGGCCAAGTGCGCTTAACCCACTGCGCTACTGACCAACCCACTGCGCTACTGACCGACCCCCCATTTTTTCTGTTTTATTGGATAGGACAGAGAGAAATTAAGAAGGGAGAGGGAGACAGACAGGGAGAGAGAAAGACACTTGCAGACCTGCCTCACCGCTTGTGGGGAGCCAGGGGCTGGAACCAAAATCATTGCGTGGGTCCTTGCGCTTCGTCTCATGTGCACTTAACTGGTGCACCACCACCTAATACCCCCTGAAGGTGCTTCTTTTAGTTCTTTTTAATTAATTTTAAATAAAAATCAATATATCTTGTAAGAAAAAAAAGTTAGGGCAAGGGCTAGGAAAATAGCACAACAGTTATGCAAAAAGATTTTCCTGCCTGAGGCTCTGAGGTCCCAGCTTCAGTCCCCAGCACCCCTGTAAGCCAGAGCTGAACAGCACTCTGGTGTCTCTTTGTGTCTTTCTCCCTGTATCTTCTTCTCATTAAAATAAAAATACATAAAATATATTTTTAAAAAGGGCCTAAAGTTAGCTCACCCACTAGAGCACATACTTCAACAACCATGAGGTGCACAAGGACCTGAGTGAGAACTCCCAGCACCACAGGGGAACACCAGGCACCAGTGCCATGGGGAAGCCCCATGAATTTGGAGCAGTACAGTGGTGTCTCTTCTTCTTTCTCTGTCTCTATCTAAAACTGACAGGAAATTTTTTTTAAAAATAACAAAGTTCCTGGGAAACAGTGAGTAAAAGACCCTGGTAGTATAAAAAAAAAAAAAAAAGGAAAAAAAGTGGGTAGGGAGACTCTTTCGAGAGTGGGGACCAGCTTGTTTTGTGCTAAAACACGTAACTTCCATGCAAAATCAGTCAAACAATGGCTAGACTTCTTACATTTCACACTTCCTCTATTTCCGCCCTCTAGACTCACAGTGACTTTCCCACTTCCTTCCTTCTTCTGAAAACACTTCCCGACCTCATCACTGTAGCTGCAGGCTCAGGCCCCCACCACTCAGCCCTGCCAAACAGCTATGTTTCCTTTTCCTTTTGTTCCTACTAATCACTGAATTTGGCCTGGCGTTTTGGACCCAAATTAAAGGATAGCAATTATGGCAAGCCTTTAGGAGAAAAAAAAAATCTGAAAGTTCTGAGAAACATTATAGAAATGAGAGATAACAATGAAGAATCAGACATCTGGGCAAAGTTTGAAAGGATCAGGCATGCTTGAGAGAGTGTGAGTGTCACTATGGGAAGCCATGGTGACAGTTTACTAATACACAAAAAATTCACATAGGAAAAAGGGCTCCATTTTTCCACTCATCAGCAAGAGCAGAACAAGGAGGGCTGTCTTTGGTTTCAGCCAAGAAAATATCTGTCATGTATTTGAGCCACAGCAGCTGAGGAGCTGCCAGGAGGGAGCTGGTGAGGGTCATCCTCGACCCCCATGATGCTCATGATGAGATCACAGTGGTCAAGGTTACTGTCCACCAGGGCCAGACACCTTTGTAGTAACTGGACCATAGTGGGGCTGAGGCCCACTGAGCTCTGCAAGGGGTCTTCCTCATCACCTGGTGAATGAATGAATCCATCCCACAGGATGCTGCACCTCTCCAAAATGGTTCAGACTACCTTCCCACCTGGAGACCAGCGTCTAGGGCAACTGTATCAGGAAACAGTCCCTTTATATATGACCTAAGGGCCAATTCCATCCTCCCCAGAAATGGCAGCAGTGGCAGAAGCAACAGCCCACCTTGTCTGTAACAGCTTGGTGCTGGCTACACACAACCCTCACACTCACTTCACCATTAGCCAGACGCCCACACTACACAGAGAGAAACAAAGGCTTAGAGCGGCCTCCTGACTTGTCAGTGGACTCATGCTGGTAACATACAGGCTGAGGTTTTCTGATATGAGTCCACAATCAGTCCTGCTATCTTATCAACGAAGTGCACACATTGGATACCTGATAAGAAATTGGTCCAAATGGGGTCCTCCAAACTCTCTTGACTCAGTAGGAATGCATCCCTCAATGATGCTCAGAAAAGTGGAAAATGGGGGGGGGGGGCAGGGGACAGGCAGTGGAACACCTGGTTTCACATTACAATGTGAAAGTATCCAAGTTCAAGCCCCTGGTCCCCATTTGCAGGGGCAAAGCTTCATGAATGGAAGCAAGGTTCATGAGTGATGAAGCAAGACTGTATGTCTCAGTGTCTCTCTCTGTCTCTCTCTCTCCCTCTCCCCTCAGTCTCTCTGTTTATAGCCAATAATAAATAAATAAAGATTTTTTTAAATGAAAATGGGTACCATTTTTTAAGACCACCTATTCGGTCTCCTCTCCCTATACTGCTCCCATTGCTCCAGATTCAGTGATATTTAAAATCACACGTCTCTTGGAAACCCCCCTCCCCACAGTCCCATCAGTGCCACCCTCTGTGCCTGCCTCACAAGACCTCACACCAGTCTCAGTAAATTAATGGGGCAACTGGCTGAGCAGACGCCACTGCTCACCCTTACCCACTCCAGCAGGCAAAGGCACCAGGCACCCACACTGTTTTCACAGCCAGTATCCAGCAGCTGTGTTTCATCTTCTCCCCACTCTCCTTAGGAGGGCCCTGGAACCAACCACCATTAGAGGAGCTAGTGTGCAGATTTGACTATCGTGATAATCCCATTGGATTCCTAGCCCATTTTCTCTATGGTGCAATCTGAGGCACAACTGACTTCTCTCGTTTTGCCTCTTACTGAGGTCCTGAAAGTGACTCCTATTCCTGAGTTGAATGGGAAGCTACATTCCCCAGCACAGGGATGCAAGGCTGGCATGGCGACTAGTGTCACCACTGCACCATCATCACTGGCTGGTTCAGTGCAGGGAAATAGCTGAGCCACTCTCAACATGGGACTCAGAACTGGCACGTCAGCCCACTCAAGGAGCCACTGGCAAACAAATGCAGGAAGCAGTCCTGAGCCTGGGTTTTTAGTGTCCCATCTGTACCCACTCAAAGGCAGGGCACTGCTCATGTCACAGGCTTCCTGAGAAGGTACAGGCCCAGTAAAAATGAGTAAAGATGCGTTTCCTTACTGTTGATACAAAGGCATGCAGCTGTCAGGCCTGGATTCAAGTGAGTGAATTTTATTCTCTGCTGGAAAAGACACACCTGTATACTCCGAGGTATCTTGATTTTTCTTCCCACTTCACCAAGCTCAGCAGAGTTTAAAATAGGATTTGCTATCATGCAGAGAGATGAAGAGTGCCAGAGAATGAGACAGTTGTGGAGCAGGGATGTTCTAGAATGTGTCTCTCTCCTGGCTGTTCTTTCCCACCTAGAATATATATATATATGCAGAGGGAAAGGCTTTCCAAAGATCTGTTCCCATGGACTATGACCTCTGATACTGAAGCCATACCTCAAACAGCACATGAAGCTTCAACACTCCTCAAATTCAAATGAGTCAGTCAGGACAGGCAGCCTTCACACAGGAGTCAGTTTATAGCTGCTTTTCCAGCAGGTGTGTTTGTTCAGAATGACCCATTCTCCCAGGGTCATCTTTTGTGATTCTGTTGCCACACTGCCTGTTTCCCACCCGCCGTGATCAGCAGTTCACATATGGGATGCAGATGGAGAGGATTCCTTGGGAAGAAGAGAGGAGAAACACTCTCTGTGTATGGCGAGCCAGCACTCTCTGGCATCTAGCCGATAACCCCGGCCTCATTCTATCACTAGTGCTTGAAACATTCAGCTGCCAATATTAATTATTGCACATTCCTGTGATAGTTAAAGAGAAGGAACAGGGAGACAGACCAGAATCAGAAACAGCTACCTTCATGGAACCCATGGCTAGGAAAGTCACAGCCAGTCTTGAAGGTGTCAGCGCAGCCAGCATTGCATTGAATCTTGCACTCTTGCTGTTAATTGGGGAGTAGTACTGCCCATCTGGAGCCACAGAACCAAACCTGAGGTGAGGAGAGGTGATAGGAAAGAGAGGTAGGTTCATGATAAATAACATGGTACCAAAAACAAAAGTAACTGGAAAACAACAACAGCAATAACAAATAAAGGTGACTTCTACATGCGCACACAGGTTTCTGCATCTCAGAACCCTCCTCATGAGACAGTAAGCTGAGGAGAGGGAGAGTGCCCCCTCCACCCAGGAGGTGCTAAGGAAGGCTGAGATCATGAAAAGTAAGAGCAGGTTAGCACCAGCAACAAGCTATGATGGTTCAGTGACCCTGACAGAAGACATGAGGGCCACATCACTCAACCAATACCGAAGTCTGTGCATACAGTCAAGTATACACCCACTTTTTGTTCAGATAGAATTCAAATACTTCCTTCCTCTCCTTTAGTTAAAGTTACTACCCCTAAGCTCCCTGCCTTCTGGAACCTAGAAAATATCGATCTATTTTCTATCTCTATGGATTTGTCTATTCTGGACATTTCACATAAACAGAATTGTTCAACATATTGTTCAATGTCTAGCTTCTAAGCATATTCTTTTAAAACTACCTGGATGTTATAACCCTTCTATGATCAAATTGGATTTCATTGTATAGATGCACCAGATTTTGTTTAGCCATTCATGGTTTGTTGGATATTTGGGTTGTGTCTATTCTTTTGGTCATTATAAATAACTATGCTATGAGCATTTGTATACAAGATTTTGTTGGGACACGTGTTGTCAATTTTCGTAGTGGTAGAATTACTAGGTGATGTGAGGATATTAAATTCTTTAAGAAATGCCAAACTTGGGAGTTGGACGATAGCGCAGCGGGTTAAGTGCAAGGACCAGCATAAGGATCCTGGTTTGATCCCCCGGCTTGCCACCAGCAGGGGAGTCGCTTTATAGATGGTGAAGCAGGTCTGCAGGTGTCTGTCTTTCTCTCCCCCTCTGTGTCTTCCCCTCCTCTCTTCATTTCTTTCTGTCCTATCCAACAAGGATGACTACAATAATAACTACAACAATAAAACAACAAGGGCAGCAAAAAGGGAATAAATAAATATTTTTTACAAAGAAGAGGGAGTCAGGTGGTAGTGTAGCAGGTTAAGCGCACGTGGCGCAAAGCACGAGGACCGGTGTAAGGATCCGGGTTCGAGCCCCCGCCTCCCCACCTACAGGTGAGTCACTTCACAGGTGGTGAAGCAGGTCTGCAGGTGTCAAAAAAAAAAGTGGTCCAGGAGGTGGCGCAGTAATAAGGCTTTGGACTCTCAAGCATGAGGTCCTGGGTTCGATCCCCAGCAGCACATGTGCCAGAGTTACGTCTGGTCCTTTCTCTCTCCTCCTATCTTTCCATTAATAAATAAATTAAATCTTAAAAAAAAAAGGAGTTGGGCAGTAGTGCATCAGGTTAATCACAGGTGGCACAAAGCCCAAGGACCGGCTTAAGGATTCCAGTTCAAGCCCCCAGCTCCCCACCTGCAGGGGAGTCAATTCACAAGTAGTGAAGCAGGTCTGCAGGTGTCTATCTTTCTCTCCTCCTCTCTGTCTCCTCTCCTCTCTCCATTTCAATCTGTCTATCCAACAACAATGACATCAACAACAACAACAATAATAACTACAACAATAAAACAACCAGGGCAACAAAATGGAATAAATAAATATTAAGAAAAAAAGAAGAAATTCCAAACTCTTTTACAAATCAGCAGCACTATTTCACACCCCTACTAGCAATGAATGAAGGCTCCAATGCCTCCATATCTTTAATCCATACATGTTATCTCCTGCCTCTC
The DNA here is from genome assembly GCF_950295315.1 of Erinaceus europaeus. Taxonomy (NCBI): domain Eukaryota; kingdom Metazoa; phylum Chordata; class Mammalia; order Eulipotyphla; family Erinaceidae; genus Erinaceus; species Erinaceus europaeus. The sequence continues at coordinate 66,536,098 of NC_080164.1, forward strand.
TTATTATAGTCATCCAGGTGGGTGAAAAGTGTTCTTGTGTTGTGACTTCACTGGGATTTTCCTAATGACAGTGATGTTGAACATCGTTTCATGTGCTTATTAATCATTTGTATAACATATTAGGAGAAACATATATTTATATTTTGTTTGATTTTTATTGATTCATCTGTATTTTTATTGAGTTTTTTTTTATTCTGGATACCAAATTCTTCTGATTAACAAGTATTTCCTCCTATAATATGTTTTCTCAATAGCCTCAAGAGTGTTTTCAAAGCACAAAAATTTTATTTATTTAATTTTGATGAAGCTACACTTCATTAATTTCAGTTGCTTATGCTCTTGGTGTCACATCTAATGATAATTCACTGCTGCTTAAGCCAGGGCCACACAGATTTAAAACTATTTTTGTACTAAGTATTTTATAGTTTTAGCTCTTATATTTACATGTGTTCATTGTGGGTTGAGTTGTATCTATGGCATGAGGCAAAAGAACAACTTCATGTTTTCATATATGACTATCCAGTTGTCCCAACACCATTTGTTGAAAAAACTACCCTTTCCCCAATAAGTTATTTTATTAAATGTATTGATTAGCAAGTGACTATAAATAGTGTAGAGATTTATGTCTAAATTCCCCATTCTATTTTATTGTCCCTCTGAATGTCCTTATGCCAATACCAAATCCTAGTTACAGTAGCTTTGTAATATTATCAAACCAGAGTTTGTCCTCCTATTCTCTGTCCTCCAGAGTGAGTCCTCCTATTCTGTTCTTCTTTATCAAGATTTTAGGCATTCTGACTTTCCTGTATGTTTAATGAGTTTTAAGACTCATTTTTTAATATCTGCAAAACTGGGCAGGCAACTAGGATTTTAATAGGGGTTGAAATGACTCTGTAAACCCATCCACTGGTCTACTTTTGAGCAAGCGATAAGGCACTGCATCAAAAGAAGAACTCCCTCAAAGTATTGTGTTGTTATTCCTGCCTGTTATGTGTCATTGTGGAGGGAGGGTAGCTTAAATGCCAGTGCAATGGTTTTAACATGCCAGGTGGTAGCTCACCCTGCAGAGTACATACATGACCATATGCAAGGACCTGGGTTCAATCCCTTGACTTCAAACTGCAGGAAGGAGGCTTTATGTATGAGTATCTCTACTCCTCTCTAACTCTCCCTCTCTATCACTCTCTATCACAAAAAAAGGAGGAGAAGTAGAAAAAGAAGAGGAAGAGGAATAACGAAGAGTGGGTCATGACACAAGGATTGGGTTCAAGTCCCCAGCCCTCACCTGCAGGAAAACCTCATGTGCACTAAAGCAGTGCTACAGATGTCCCTATCTATCTATCTATCTATCTATCTATCTATCTATCTATCTATCTATCTATTTCCCCTTCCCTTTCAATTTTTCTCTGTCTCGATCCAAAATAAATAAAGTATTAAAAGATAGCCACAAGCAGACACTGAGTACCACTGATAACATAAAATTGCATCAAAAAATACCTCTGGGGAGTCAGGCGGTAGCACAGCAGGTTAAGCACAGGTGGCCCAAAGCACAGGACTGGCATAAGGACCCCGGTTCAAGCCCCCAGCTCCCTACCTGCAGGGGGAGTCGCTTCACAAGTGGTGAAGCAGGTCTGCAGGTGTCTGTCTTTCTCTCCCCCTCTGTCTTCCCATCCTCTCTCCATTTCTCTCTGTCCTATCCAACAATGACGACATCAATAACAACAATAATAACTACAATAATAAAAAACAACAAGGGAATAAATAAATAAATATTTAAAAAATAAAAAATACCTCTGTATATCCTCATATTTTCTATCATGAGGCTGACTTTTCTTTCTCACTGAATATGACTTTCTAATCTCCAGTGCATCCAATGAATACTAAGTCAGTGGATCTAACTCCCAAGAGAACTGTCAGGTCTCTGAGATGGTGTTAGGGTAGACATACATGGCAGGGGAAGTTACATGTCTGCTGTTTTCCTGCCTCTTCTACATCCCAGAGTGAAGTGACACTGGTCAGTGACTGAGATGCACAAGTAGCAGAGTAGAAGGGCTGACTGTCCCAGGCACTGAAGCTCTGAAGGAGCCAGAGATTCTCTTCACCCATAAGGAGAAACATGTGGCCACAAACCTGCCTTCATTGTTTCCATTTTGTTTCTTACCAATTCAGGGGGAGGAAAAGTTAGCAGACAGAATGTGGTACATTTTAAGTTTGTTTCCCACATATTTTTTTGTAAACTTTTGGCACCTACCACAGTTATCTGTTGGCAAAATCATGCAGGCTATAAAAGGAGTAAATCGCTAAAGGCAAACCCTCAGGAGAGCATGAGGACAGCTGGTTATATATAGCCTGACTGCATGCTTTACTGCAGATTTAAATATGACTGTGTTTCAACGTTTTTACTAGGTACATGAAATACTGCTGGGAAAACTGTAGGTAGCTGGTGATTTTTTTTTAATTATTTATTATTGGATAGAGACAGAGAAATTGAGAGGGGAGGAGAAGTTAGACAGGGAGAGAGTTAGAGAGACGCCTGCAGCCATGTTTCACCATGCTTTCCCCCTACAGGTTGGGACCAGGGGCTTGAACCTGGGTCCTTGCTCACTGTAATGTGTGCACTTAACCAAGTTACCTGGCCCCAGTAACTGGTGTTTCTTAGCTTCTACAAAAGCATTGTGAACCCCTACAGTTCCATCCCTCAAATGTGCTAGGACACCTTTCACTTCACTGGGGTTTTTGTTTGGTTTTGTCATTGTCAGTGCTTTGCTACTGTGGTGGGGTAGAGATATAAATATGACAGAGGGAAAGACACCACAGCCCCAAAGCTTCCCAGATAAGTGAGGGCTGGGCTTGAGCTGGGTTGCTCACATGGCAGAGCAAGCAACCTCCTCAGCTCCAACTCATTGATCAGTCCACCTAGATCTCATTGAGGGGGTGCTAGGATACCTCTCTGATGCTAGCTGTGCAAGTAGTACTGGTTTTAATGGTCTGTGAAGCTGAAAGGCAGTGCCTTATTGCCTGCCATCTACACAGCAGGCAATAATGGTAAAGCAACAGGTTTATAGCAAATGTAGTTTTGAAAAGGAACAACCAGAGCTGGAAGGGGGCTCAGCAGGTAGAGTGAAAGGCTTACACTGAGGAGACCCCAGACTGGAGTCCCAGGACTGTGCATACCAGCATGGAGCTCTGATATTTCACTCGTTAAATTGATAAATAAATCTTTGCTAAAACTGAAAAGCAAAAGAAACAAATTAAATTCTCAACATGAAGTGACTGATTAAATAAGTGAATCTAATCTATTTTGGTCTACTCTGGTAATATGAAAAAGGATAATGCACCTGTATATTGTTACAGTAAAAGTTTTCATGTTATTTTTTTTCCCTCTGAGCCTGAAATCTGACATGCAGGTGGATCCAAGTTATTATTGTCTGGGGAGGTGATGTCATGGCTGGAAAAGCGACAGAAAGCTGGATCAGGGAAGAGAGTCACTCCCTAATATGGGAAAGGGGTATAAATATTGTTGGGGAAAAAAACCTAGTATAGCTACAGGCCCTTTGAAATATAACTAAAATATGCCTACTAGCTATCTACAAAATGGAGGAACCCCCAACCCTTCATCTGCACTATTCCAGACTTTAGGTCCATGATTATTCAACAATTTGGCTTTGTATGTTAACTCTCTTTTCAGCCACCAGGTTCCAGATGCTAGCAGGATGCCAACCAGACTTCCCTGGACAGATAACCCCACCAATGTGTTCTGAAACTCTACTTCCTCAGAGCCCCACCCTACTAGGGAAAGAGAGAGGCAGGCTGAGAGTATGGATTGACTAGTCAACGCCCATGTTCAGCAGGGAAGCAATTACAGAAGCCAGACCTTCCACCTTCTGTATCCCATAATGACCCTGGGTCCATACTCCCAGAGGGATAAAGAATAGGAAAGCTATCAGGGGAGGGGATGGGATATGGAGATCTGGTAGTGAGAATTGTGTGGAGTTGTATCCCTCTTACCTATGGTTTTGTTAATGTCTCCTTTAAAAAAAAATTTTTTTTAATTTTCTCATGTAATGTTCAGCAGAAATTACAACTTATAAAATAGAATTTATCCTCTCAATAAAGAAAAAAAAAAAGAACTGTGGTGGTGGATGCAGTGTGGAACTATATCCGCATAATCTCCTAATCTTGTAAATCAGTATTAACTTACTAATGAAAATAATAAAATGGTGTAATTGTTTTTAAAAAATTCATGAGGCCAGGTGGTAGAGTGCATATGTTACCATGTTCAAACCCCCAGATCCTACCCACAAGGGGGAAATTTCACAAGTATTGGAGTAGTACTATAGGCATGTCACTGTCTCTCTCCCTCTATATGTCTCATTATCAAAATAAAATAAAAATAATTTCAAGTTAGAGTTTATAAGTAATTTCACTCAGTAAAAATCATCGTCTTTAGACATTAAGCAAAGGATATTAAATGTAAATTATATATATACTTTTAATATGTCATATGAAGAAAATTCTGAAGTCATACAATGACATGTAACAAATATTGGGCAGTAGTATTTTGAATCATTCAATTGCTTTTCTATTTGCTTATCCTCATTTTCTGGTGAGTTGGCAAGAAAGCTGTAAGAGTAGTTAGCAGAAAGTGGTCTGAAAGTCCAGCCGGTGGCACCCAAGAATGAGGTCTGGGTTGGAAGAGCAAGGAGATGATGGATAAGGGAAAGAGATACTCACTTATCCAGGAGGTTCTCCCTCGGTATCCGAACCTTGTCGAATATTAAGATCCCATTATCCACACCATGCAGACCTAGGGAGAGCAGAATTGGAATGAAGCTTCCGGGAACCAATCTCACAGTGGAAGGTATGGGCTGCTATTTCCCAGAACTGTCTCCACAAGAATACACACCCCACCGCTTTTGCTTCCAGACTTGTCTGCTTTTCTGTCTGGTGTGGAGAGTGGGGATTCTGTTTGCCTTTCTGGTGGCCAAGCTTGGGTAAAGAGCCTTGGGGACACACCTGCCTATCCAGGAAGTTACTGGGAGTAGAAGAGGGAAAGTTCTAGGCAGCTGGAATAAAACTTTCAGCTTAACATAGGAAAAAAAAAAGGAAAGCCAAGTTCTCACCCAGCAATGCACAACCCGAATTTCTCCTTCCTCTTGGTGCTTCATCCCCAACACATAGGAAGAATTTGTGTAAGTAAAAGCTTAACAGATGATTTAAAAAAAAGGTGTATTGCATCAAAGCAAAAAACTCTTGAGGAAGGTGAGGAGAAAGGAGTGGAAGGGAACTTGGGGATCCTGGTGCATAAAGAAACTGTACCCATGCGTCAATGAATACACTATAAACCATTAACCCTCTCAATAAAAAAGACAAAAAATCGTGATAGAAAAATGTTAGGACAGGGGATCGGGCTGTAGCGCAGCAGGTTAAGCGCACATGGCGCGAAACTAGAGGACCGGTGTAAAGGATCCCAGTTAGAGCCCTGGCTCCCCGTCTGCAGAGGGGTCGCTTCACAAGTGGTGAAACAGGTCCTCAGATTATCTATCTTTCTCTCCCACTCTGTCTTTCCCTCCTCTCTCCATTTCTCTCTGTCCTATCCAACAGCCACGACAACAATGACAATAATAATAATAACCACAACAATGATAAAAACAAGGGCAACAAAAAGGAAAATAAATAAATTAAAGAAAAAGGTTATGTCAGAAGTAGATGTGTGGGAGACTGGCACCCCGCAGAGCTGCTGGACCCACTTCCTGATGGCACCTGTCAGAGCCTGGGGTCTACTGTTCATTCAGCTTCCACTCAGCGAGACTTAATGTTTAATTAGGAAAGGTCCTTATTTAGTACCTATTTTCTTTATATATGAGTTACCACGTCACAGTATATGTTTTTATAGAATAAAGGCATATGGGGTCAAGCAGTGATGTTCCCAGTAGACTGCACACATTACCATGTGCAAGGACCCAGGTTCAAGCCTCTGATTCCCCACCTGCAAGGTGGGAGTTTCATGAGTGCATGAGTGATGGAACAAGTGGTATAGGTGTCTCTTTTGCTCTCTCCTCCTTCCCTCTAAATTACTGTCTTTCTCCACAAAATTTTTTTTTTTAATTTAAGAACACTTAAAAATTAGAAAATAATAAAGACACACACACGTGACAAGGATATACTTGCAGGAACCTACAAGGAAGCCAACAGACTTTCTAAGGCAGCCGGTGTTTTT